>NC_054541.1:1390098-1432792 GCF_017654505.1 Polyodon spathula | reverse complement strand
TGCAGTTCGAAGTCTTCTTTTCACAGTTGAAACTGAGACTTGCTCACTTCAACCAGTGTTAAGCTGTGCTTGAAGCTGTTTTCCTGTGAGCCGCCTATCACGCAAGCTGTTGACAGAAACTTGTTTTCTGATTCTGTTGTGGCTTTGGGTCTGCCAGAACTCTTCCTATCAGTGTTTCCTCCAGGTTCCAAGTGCCTTTTGATGGTGTAGGAAACTGTACTCACTGACACTTTGTCTTTCTTTGCAATTTCTCTAAAGGAAAGACCTACACTTTTAAGGGTTATAATGGTCTGTCTGTCTTCCTTTGTTAATTGCCTTTTTCTTGCCATTATGATAGCAATATACTACTTCCTGCAGTACAATACTGTCCAAATAATGCTTAAGAGGGTGTAGTAACACAGTTTGTTCCAACACTGCTTTTATACAGACAGATGGTTTGTAAGTAATCACCAAAGGTTGGGACACATGTAGGAATTGTTAGCATCAACATTTAAGGCTTAATTTACTTCCGTTGCTGCAGAACAGCTGTAAGTTGTTAACCCATTACTTGTTCCCTGAAAAAGGCCTTTTTGTATAACTCTGAAATGTACATTATTTTTCAGTTTTTGGTAACCTAAACTTTTTTTTTTTTAAAACCTCTGGCAGTTTACCGCTTACCTTTGTACCATTTCAGGTTATTCACTGGACTTGAACGGCTTAAATTTCAATAAACTGGAAAAATTGAGGTGTTCTAAAACTTTTGACCGGTAGTGTACTTCCTGTTATTACGCACGCACCACGATGGCACGCAGCACGTCTGCGCGGCGGGTATTACACGCTTGCTGCTTGAGCGTTGCTCTTGATTACAGTACATGTGCTGTATTAACATGGCGAGCACTAAACGAGTGTCTATCTTACTCAAGGATAAACTCTACATTATCAGTGAAATCAAAAAGGGACGAAAGCAGGCGCAATTATGTAGTGAACTGGGGTTGTCCAAAAGCACAGTGAATACGATATGGAAAAGTCGGGAGAAAATCCAGTCAGTGATTGATTCTTTAGTATGTGCACCTGCCTGTAAACGGCTGCGCACTTCGATGTACGCTGAATTAGAAGACACACTTCTCAAGTGGTTTAAGCAATAAAGAGATGCATTAGTACCATTAGCACACACAAGCGATTGATGTTGTTAAATGTTTTGTGATGAGCCATTCCAAACTCTGCAGAGACATGACCCTGATCCTGGAGTACTTCCCCCTGAGATCAGTTCATGGACTCAGTAGTTAAACTTGAAGAGCTAAAGTTTAAAAAGATCTTGTTGACACCAGATTTGTGTTAGTCCTCCGACAACACAACAGGTCTGGTTGGCTTCACTTTGAAGTCTGTCCCCAGCCAAGTCACTGTGAGGTTGCAGCAGTGGTGAGACAAGGGCTTAAAGAAACAATTGGCCATTCCAAATTTGGGGCAAAACAGGGTGAAAATAATTGGAGATTCCAAAAAAAACCCAACTTGTCTGTTTATCCAAGTGGGAGATTTTGTGATCATTATGACTTTTTCCACTGCTCAAAATGTACTGTCCATGAACGGCAGCCATTTTGTTTTTCTATTTTCAGAATTCTCCAATAGTGATGGACTTCGCAAAACAGTCCCTAGATGATCAATATAAAGGTTGCAGAGACAAAATGTTACAAAATGTTCAAAAGGTTTACCTGCCTAGAGAACTGAAACAGAACCCAAAATTTAATTCCGCCTGGTCCAACGCAAAATCGGCAATGAAATACAAATCTCTGGGATATCTGACTCTAGAACAAGCCACTGCCATCTACGCTTACACAATGCCAGGCGTTTACAGTGACTTCAACACAGCGGTCAGAAACGGAGGCGGAAAGAATTACAAGGCGTTCCCATTCAAGGCACTGCATTTTTACTTAACCGATGCCCTGAAGAAGCTGAAAACCAAATTTAAAAACTGTTATAATGTGTACAGAGGCGTTTCCAAGCCCACAAGCGTGGCCAAGGGTAAAACTGTCCGCTTCGGCCAATTCACCTCCACTTCACGAAGCCTACAAAAAGCTATACAATTTGGATCTGCAACAATTTTCTACATGGTCACGTGCCAGGGCGCATCGATTCAAAGTTATTCGCAGTTCCCCGCTGAAGATGAGGTGCTGGTGCCGCCATTTGAGAGGTTCCGAGTGGAGGGCGTCAACGGGAATCAAATCAGACTGACACCACTGCCACAAACCACAAGCATTTACAACTGCCTGGCAGGTAAGGAGAGAGATGTGGTGGCAGGCCATCTGGCTCAAAAACGCAGGAAGTTTAGTTCGACCTTTAACTCTTGATTGCAGACTTCCAAGTGGCATATCCAGTAAAGGCACTCTGCTGGAGTGCAGTATGTGCCCTGTAGGAGATTACTGATTCCAATCCGGGGCTATGCCATTGCCGGCTGAAGCTAGGAGGTCCCAGGGGGTGGCAAATTGGCCAAGTGTAGCAGGCCTTATTTTGCATTGTGTAATTTATTTTTATTTTTTTAAAGAATCAGCCCTGGATTAGTCATTCACCAACAACTGTTTATTGAGTCTACCATATCATACGGTCTGCCTGTCTCAAGGCAAAAGAAAAGAAGAAAAGAATGAATTAAGTGGCCCTCCTTGAATACCACTCCTACATACGTCAAAGTATCAAAGAAACCAATTAATTTGCTACACAAAAATAATAATATAAAACAATATATACATCCATAAAGAATAACGGTTATTAGTTTATACAGTGTTCATTCACACACACACACACACACACACACTCTCAAATGTGAACTGCACGTGCATCATACTGCTAGTGGTTGATTTATAAATATACTTTTTAAATGTTTTCTCATTGTAATTTTCCATTTTTACACGAGAACATTTCCAATTAAACATAATTATTGTATTCTATATACATTGGTATTTATTTGCGTTACGGTTTTATTTTCTAAATACAGACGTGCTCAAATTTATTGGTACCCCTCCACAAAAAACGAAGAATGCACAATTTTCTCTGAAATAACTTGAAACTGACAAAAGTAATTAGCATCCACCATTGTTTATTCCATATTTAATAGAAATCAGACTTTGCTTTGATTTTTTATTCAACATAATATTGTAAATAATAAAACAAATGAAAAGGACATGGACAAAAATGATGGGACCGCTAACCTAATATTTTGTTGCACAACCTTTAGAGGCAATCACTGCAATCAAATGTTTTCTGTAGCTCTCAATGAGACTTCTGCACCTGTTAACAGGTAGTTTGGCCCACTCTTCCTGAGCAAACTGCTCCAGCTGTCTCAGGTTTGATGGGTGCCTTCTCCAGACTGCACGTTTCAGCTCTTTCCATAGATGTTCGATAGGATTCAGATCAGGACTCATAGAAGGCCACTTCAGAATAGTCCAATGTTTTGTTCTTATCCATTCTTGGGTGCTTTTAGCTGTGTGTTTTGGTCATTATCCTGTTGGAGGACCCATGACCTGCGACTGAGACAGAGCTTTCTGACACTGGGCAGTACGTTTCGCTCCAGAATGCCTTGATAGTCTTGAGATTTCATTGTGCCCTGCACAGATTCAAGGCACCCTGTGCCAGGCGCAGCAAAGCAGCCCCAAAACATAACCGAGCCTCCTCCATGTTTCACTGTAGGTAAGGTGTTCTATTCTTTGAAAGCTTCACTTGTCAATATGCATTTTAGCAAATTCCAGTCTGCCTTTTTTATGTTTTTCTTTCAAAAGTGGAGTCCTCCTGGGTCGTCATGCATGGAGCCAACTTTTGCTCAAAAAGTTCAGCTTGTATCTCTTTGGCAGTTATCCTTGATACTTTTTCTACCATTCGCACTATCCTTCTGTTCAATCTGGGGTCGATTTTCCTCTTGCGGCCGCGCCCAGGGAGGTTGCCTACAGTTCCATGGACCTTAAACTTCTTAATAATATTTGTAACTGCTGTCACAGGAACATCAAGCTGCTTGGAGATGGTCTTGTAGCCTTTATCTTTACCATGCTGTCTATTATTTTCTTTCTGATCTCCTCAGACAACTCTCTCCTTTGCTTTCTCTGGTCCATAAGAACATAAGAAAGTTTACAAACGAGAGGAGGCCATTCGGCCCATCTTGCTCGTTTGGTTGTTAGTAGCTTATTGATCCCAAAATCTCATCAAGCAGCTTCTTGAAGGATCCCAGGGTGTCAGCTTCAACAACATTACTGGGGAGTTGATTCCAGACCCTCACAATTCTCTGTGTAAAAAAGTGTCTCCTATTTTCTGTTCTGAATGCCCCTTTTTCTAAACTCCATTTGTGACCCCTGGTCCTTGTTTCTTTTTTCAGGCTGAAAAAGTCCCTTGGGTCGACACGGTCAATAGCTTTTAGAATTTTGAATGCTTGAATTAGGTCGCCACGTAGTCTTCTTTGTTCAAGACTGAACAGATTCAATTCTTTTAGCCTGTCTGCATATGACATGCCTTTTAAGCCCGGAATAATTCTGGTCGCTCTTCTTTGCACTCTTTCTAGAGCAGCAATATCTTTTTTATAGCGAGGTGACCAGAACTGCACACAATATTCAAGATGAGGTCTTACTAGTGCATTGTACAGTTTTAACATTACTTCCCTTGATTTAAATTCAACACTTTTCACAATGTATCCGAGCATCTTGTTAGCCTTTTTTATAGCTTCCCCACATTGTCTAGATGAAGACATTTCTGAGTCAACAAAAACTCCTAGGTCTTTTTCATAGATTCCTTCTCCAATTTCAGTATCTCCCATATGATATTTATAATGTACATTTTTATTTCCTGCATGCAGTACCTTACACTTTTCTCTATTAAATGTCATTTGCCATGTGTCTGCCCAGTTCTGAATCTTGTCTAGATCATTTTGAATGACCTTTGCTGCTGCAACAGTGTTTGCCACTCCTTACTTTTGTGTCGTCTGCAAATTTAACAAGTTTGCTTACTATACCAGAATCTAAATCATTAATGTAGATTAGGAATAGCAGAGGACCTAATACTGATCCCTGTGGTACACCACTGGTTACCACACTCCATTCTGAGGTTTTTCCTCTAATCAGTACTTTCTGTTTTCTACATGTTAACCACTCCCTAATCCATGTACATGTGTTTCCTTGAATCCCAACTGCGTTCAGCGGGCAAGCAAATTGAGAATTAATCTTTTGTGCGGGACTTTGTCAAAAGCTTTCTGGAAATCTAAATAAACCATGTCATATGCTTTGCAATTATCCATTATCGATGTTGCATCCTCAAAAAAATCAAGCAAGTTAGTTAGACACGATCTCCCTTTCCTAAAACCATGTTGACTGTCTCCCAGGACCCTGTTACCATATAGGTAATTTTCCATTTTGGATCTTATTATAGTTTCCATAAGTTTGCATATAATAGAAGTCAGGCTTACTGGTCTGTAGTTACCTGGTTCAGTTTTGTTTCCCTTTTTGTGGATCGGTATTACGTTTGCAATTTTCCAGTCTGTCGGTACCACCCCTGTGTCAAGAGACTGCTGCATGATCTTGGTTAGCGGTTTGTAAATTACTTCTTTCATTTCTTTGAGTACTACTGGGAGGATCTCATCCGGCCCAGGGGATTTGTTTATTTTAAGAGCTCCTAGTCCCTTTAACACTTCTGCCTCAGTTATGCTAAAGTTATTTAAAACTGGATAGGAACTGGATGACATGTGGGGCATGTTGTCAGTATCTTCCTTTGTAAAAACTTGTGAAAAGTAATCATTTAATATATTTGCTATTTTTTTTCTTCATCTACGATTTTGCCATTTGTATCTCTTAAACATTTAATCTCCTCTTTGAATGTTCTCTTGCTGTTGTAATATTGGAAAAACATTTTGGAATTGGTTTTAGCTCCCTTAGCAATGTTCATTTCTATTTCTCTCTTGGCCTTTCTAACTTCCTTTTTGACTTGCGTTTGCAGTTCTGTGTACTCTTTCTGCGTACTTTCTTTTTGGTCCTTTTTTAATGCTCTGTAAAGTGCCTTTTTTCGCTGAATATTTTTTTTTAATTGATCTATTAAACCATTTTGGCAATTTAGTTTTACATTTAGATTTGTCTACTTTAGGGATGTAATTGTTTTGCGCCTCTAGTACTACATTTTTGAAGAACAACCATCCTTCTTCTGTGGGTGTTTTCTCTATTTTACTCCAATCTACTTCTGTTAGTCTCTGTTTCATACCTTCATAGTTTGCTTTTCTAAAATTGTAAACCTTAGCTTTAGTCATTACTTTTGGGGATTTAAAAAACACTTCAAATGAGACCATGTTGTGGTCTGAGTTTGCCAGTGGTTCTCTGACCTCTGTTTTAGTTATTCTATCTTTGTTATTTGAAAAGACTAAATCAAGGCATGCCTCCCCTCTAGTCGGTGCCTTGACAAATTGTGTTAGGAAGCAGTCATTTGTCATTTCCACCATTTCTATTTCATCCTTCGTGCTACCCACCGGGTTTTCCCATTTTATTTGGGGGAAGTTGAAATCCCCCATTAGTATGGCTTCTCCTTTGCTACACGCATTTCTAATGTCATTGTATAACAGATTATTGTGCTCACCGTCTGAATCTGGCGGTCTATAGCATGCTCCTATTATTATGCCTTTTGAATTTTTGTCTGTTATTCTGACCCATATTGATTCGGTTTTATTTTCTTTGTCCAGGTTTAACACCTGGGCTTCAAGACTGTTTCTTATGTATAGCGCTACCCCTCCTCCTCTTCTGTCCTGCCTGTCTTTCCTATACAGTGTATACCCACAAATATTATATTCGTCCCCATCACTCTCAGACAACCAAATTTCTGTAACACCTATCACAACATAGTTACCTGTTAGTGCAGTAGCTTCAAGTTCTAGAATTTTTTTTCTGATACTTCTAGCATTTAGATAAATACATTTAATGGTTGTCTTACCTGAGTTGTTGTTCTTGTTTTGATGCGGTCTCCCTTTCTGTTTTTTTTGTTGATTTCTCCCCCCTTCCTTTCTAGTTTAAATGCTTCTGAACCTGCTCGAGGATCTTTTCTCCGAGTAGACTGGTTCCCTTGTTATTTAAATGCAGTCCATCCCGTCTATACAGATAGTCCTCGTTGTAGAATGTGGTCCAATGATCAAGATAGGTGAAGCCTTCCCGTGTGCACCACGTCTTCAGCCATGCGTTTTGATTAATTATTTCCAGCTGTCCATATGGTCCTTTGCAAGGTGCCGGTAGTATACCAGAAAATACCACAGTTTTGGTTTTCTCTTTTAATTTCCTTCCTAGCTCTCTGAATTTGTTTGGCAGGGATTTTGGTCTGTCTCTTCCAATGTTGTTTGTACCGATGTGGACGACTACTACCAGGTCGTCTCCTGTTCGTTCTAGGAGCTTGTCCACCACACTGCACATGGACAGCCTGTCCATGTGCAGTGTGGTGCACACAATGACACCAAACAGCACAGTGACTACTTTTCTCCATTTAAATAGGCTGAATGACTGATTACAAGATTGGAGACATGTGTGATACTAATTAAAGAAACTAATTAGTTTGAAATATCACTATAATCCAATTATTTATTATCTTTTCTAAGGGGTACCAACAAATGTGTCCAGGCCATTTTAGAATATCTTTGTAGAATAAGCACTAATTCATCTCTTTTCACAGCTTCTTTGCTTTATTCTATGACATACCAAAGGCATGCAAGTATACATGATAAAATAGCTTTTAATTTCATCACTTTTCAGGAGGAATGAAGCATTATTTCAATGAGCTGTAATGGTACCAACAAATTTGAGCACGTCTGTAGATTCGAGAACAATAATTAAAAATAAAGACTAAAAACAAAGCTTTCCCACTACATATCACAGTATACAAACACAATAACAATGATATGTACAATAAGTAAACCAATTTATATAACAATAATAATATCCAGACAGAGAGCGATGTGAAACAACCTCCCTACGCCAGGTACATTACAAACTGGGCAGTAAGTCATTACAGTGACAGCGGTATCTTAGATTGTTCGATTGGCTTCACAGCTGGCTTGCAGTGTGAAAGAAAGCAGGCAGCTCCACTTGACAGCTTGAAGCACGTTGTTGTTTCGGAGGACTGAAGCTTGAGTGCGCTTGTCTATGGCAAGCTGTTTTAACATTTAATCCTCAATTGCTGATATCAGCAATTTTAATAATGATATCAGTAATGTGATACCGTGATATCAATAATACCACTCTTGATATCAGCAATTGAGGATTAAATGTTTAAACGGCTCGTCATACTTGTCTCTCTTCGTCTCTTCAAGCTGAGTCACTGCAGGGGGGGAGGGGGGTTGCAGCTGTCAGACAGGCTCTTTAAAAGTAATTGGGCATTCCAAATTGGGGAGAAAACGGGGGTAAAATAATTGCCGATTCCAAATAAAACAAAAATGTTAACTAGTAATTGCATTAGTTTTGCAGTTTCTTGTTTGAGAAAGCTTAACGTTGCTTGAACAGTTTTTGCATGAAGATAGTCTGTGTTTCACATTGCTACCCACTTGTCATTTATTTCTCTTTTTCATTGCAGTGCATAAAGGAAAGAAACACGGGTGATGTCAGGGTTGAGTCTACAGTCACGTGACACGAGTCACGAGACTAACGCAGGCTGCGCAATACAGATATTCAATCTAAATTCATTCATTGTGGGCCATTTGCTGTGCGCTATATAAAACATTTCAAATCGATGAAGAGACACTAACTGACCTCTTTTTATTGTTTTTTTTTAAGTCAAAGACTTGGCAGCTTTTATAACAGCAAAGCTACATTCAGAAATACAGGGTCAGTGTTTGAATCTTCAGAACATGAAAAAAAAAAAAAAAAAAAAAAAAAAAAAAAAGCACTGTATGGAGTCTCTCTCTCTCTCTCTCTCTCTCTCTCTCTCTCTCTCTCTCTCTCTCTCCGTGGCTTTTGACGTGGTCTTTCTTTCTGCAATAAAACAGCTTTTTGAGCATCATTGAAAAATCACTTGTGCGTCTGTGTGGAGTTACTACTTTAACTGTAGAGCATAATCTGGCATTCATGCACTTCAGGGGTAGAAATATGACCCCTATTGCACAGCAGCTTCATCGAGAACCCCCATTACATAACATTCAATGAGACTCCCCATTACACAGCAGTTTCAGTGAGACTCCCCTATTGCACAGCAGCTTCAATGAGACTCCCCATTACAGTTTCAATGAGATCGCACAGCAGTTAGCAGTTTCAGTGAGACTCGCTATCGCACAGCAGTTTCAATGAGACTCGCTATCGCACAGCAGTTTCAATGAGACTCGCTATTGCACAGCAGTGTCAATGAGACCCGCTATCGCACAGCAGTTTCAATGAGACTCGCTATCGCACAACAGTTTCAATGAGACTCGCTATCGCACAGCAGTTTCAATGAGACTCGCTATCGCACCACAGTTTCAATGAGACTCCCTATCGCACAGCAGTTTCAATGAGACTCCCATTACACAGCAGTTTCAATGAGACTCGCTATCGCACAATAGTTTCAGTGAGACCCGCTACCGCACAGCAGTGTCAATGAGACTCGCTATCGCACAGCAGTTTCAATGAGACTCGCTATCGCACAGCAGTTCAATGAGACGCACAGCAGTTTCAATGAGACTCGCTATCCTATTGCACAGCAGTTTCAATGAGACTCCCCATTACAGCAGTTTCAGTAAGAATCCCTGTTGTGTTGTTGAATAAGACGTGTTTTTTTTAAAATATTAAATACAGTAAAATATTACGTTTCAACAGTATATAGCCACCGTAGCTATACAGTACTGCAAATACAGTAAAATGTTATTTATTATTATTAGATTATTTACTATTAATTACATATTAATATTATTATTATTAACAGTATATAGCTCTGGTAATGGCTTACCATCCTGCGCTCCTCTTCTCGAATCGCTCTTTCGAATCAAGCGCTGCTGCTGCTCAGGGGCTGAGCCATGGAGGCTGTGAGCCATGACTGGTTGAAGCTCAAGGCGCCTCTCTGCACGATGATTGGTTAGATTCAACGCGGACCCCAGGAAGTTTGTGTAACATACCCAGGAGGCCCAGAGAGTCGGCTGTTTACCGTGGAGCCTTCTTCCAGGCTGACCGACTTCCCGACCCACGAAACGAACTGTCAGGCCAGCCAGTCCAAAGACTTCCTCTTTCACTACTTAGCACCCTCACAGGTTGGGAGGGAGATTTACAACCAGAACTCATATTTCTGTCACAACCCCTCACTCACTCAGAATCATAAACGCAATGGCATGTTTGAATAGTGTGGCAAAGTAATATTTTAAAATGAAACACTTGGTTTTAGAAGGCAGTTGCGCAATAACTTTCTTTTCTTCCATTCTACCGCTCTCTCGTTTACTTTTACCCGTCCTTTTAATTCCCAAATGAATCTCTCAGATCACAGCAATACACCTATTCAAATTCCAGGGAGTAGCATTCTAAAAGGCTCTTAACAGGGACCATAACAACATGCAACCACTGCTTAGCTCGTAATGACTCACTTGGACACAATAACCAAGTTCTGCCTTAACTGAACTAATCAGAGAGCAACTCTCTCCCACGGTCTCATCAATAAAATAGGAAGCCCAGTAATATAACTGCATTCTTTTTAAATAGATTAAAGTCACACAGGTGAGACTAGCTTACAGGAATTTCCTCTTATCAGTTTGATCTTTCATGTATGCTTTGGGCATCTACGGAAGCATCCTAGTGGCAATGAAAAAATTAAATCTTTTTGTAGCCCCTACTTAGTAGAGATGAGGCCCCCCGCTTTGGAGAGGCGAGGCCCAGAGATCTTTATTTCTCTCATTGGCACTATGATGCTTCTGTAGATATTTCTTTACTCATACCTCTTGGAGTGAAAATGTTGCTACAGGAAATACCTATGAAATCCATCCCTACCATATCACTGTTCAATAAGATCTGTGCTTGCTGACATGTTTTGTTTGTTTTTGTGTGGGTTGTTCTTGTTGTTTTTATTATGACTGTTTTATGTTTGCTGTAATGATGCTGCCTCTTGGCCAGGTCGCTATTGTAAATGAGAATTGGTTCACAACAAAATCACAATAGTGATCCAGATGACTCACAACATTATCCATCCATCCATTATTAAAACCGCTTATTCCTTTAGAGGGTCGCGGAGAGCCGCAGCCTAACCTGGCAGACACAGGGCAATGCAAGGCAGGACTACACCCTGGACAGGACGCCAGTCCAGTGCAGGACACCACACACATGGCAATTTAGAGTGACCAACCAACCTGAACAGCATGTCTTTGGACTGTGGGAGGAAACTAGTACCCGGAGAAAACCCATGTGAACACAGGGCGAGCATGCAAACACCACACAGACAGACCCCTAGGCAGGAATCAAACCCGGACCCTGCCTCACAGCGCTAACCACCATGCCACCGTGCCGCACTACAACATTGTCTTTACAGGCAAGAACCTTTCCGGCTTTTATTTTGTATTATTATTTCTTAGCAGACACCCTTATCCAGGTTGACTTACAATTATTTTTTACATCCACTTACCCAGTTATACAGCTGGGGTGTTTACTGCAGCAATCTAGGAGGTAAAATACCTGCCTGCTTCCTCAAGGATATAACTAGCTAGCTATCAATCAATCTAGGAGGTAAAGGTACCTGTCTGCTTGCTCAAGGGTACAGCAGCAGTGTGTCCCTCCACCTGAGATTGAACCACTACTCTATACTGCTTAAATTAGATATAATTTGGAGCCTTTTGCATTCTGTAAGACACAGCTATACTGTAAAGGGTAAATGAAGCTGTTTTTTGTGTGCCTGTTACATGTGGAAACAGAGCACCACTGACTGCAATTTAATACACACACCTTACTTAAACATTTGTAGGAACATATGGGATCCTGATCTTAAACACAAAGAGCGGCAGCGTGGAGTACTGGTTAGGGGGTAACTGGACTCCTGACCAGAGGGTCTTGTGTGGGGGTTCAATCCCAAGTGGGGCGCACACTGCTGCTGTACCCTTGTGCAAGCAGACAGGTACTTTACCTCCTAGACTGATAGACACACAAATAGCTAGTTACACCCTGAAGCAAGAATGCAGGTACTTTACCTCCTAGATTGCTCTAGTAAAAATCCAACTATAAAAAATGGTATTTGTAGAAATTCTAAATCACCCTGGATAAGAAAATCATCCCTCCATTATCATAATCGCTTAATCCTTTAGAGGTTCGTGGTGAGCCAGACCCTAATCCAGCAGACACCAAGGAAGGACCACACCCTGGACCCCTGATGCTGGAATCGAATCTAGCACCCTGGAGCTGTGCCGCCCCTAAGAAGAAATAATAAAAGAAACTCACTGTGGCAGCATAGCGGAAGGGATTGAGGACCAGAGACAGCAATGCAGGTAAAAACATGGATTTATTAAATAAAACATTCAAAAATAAAGTGGGACGAGGGTCAAACAAACAGTTTAAACACAAAACACAATAAACTTACAACAAAAAGAGGCTGGGCTAACACCTACACTGGTGACAACACCATGTGCAGCCTCCTCTCCCCCATCTTAACTTAGGGAGGACTGCTTTTAATACAGGTGGCTGGGTTGATTGTTCAGTTAACTCCAATCAACGGACAGGCAGGGAAGAGAATGTAATCCCTTCCCTGCCAAACTATATATAAGGCAGGGCTTTGCCCTGCCACATTCACCGTCAAGAAAAAATAAAATAAAAAGGACATTTGAAACCACAAGAAAGTGTATTTATAGGACAACTGTAATTTACTGTGGTAAAGAGATCTAAGAAATAATAATAATATCACGTGTTGTAAAATAAAACTTAACAAAAGACCACCTTCTTCTTGACTAGCTTCCTGCAAGATGAACAGACTCCAAACCGCAAAACCAGAAGGTGAGTCTACCTCCTTCATTCTCACAGCATGTTCAAAACTGTTGAGTTAACCACATGAAACAGAGCGCCCGGCCATCTAAAAATAAAGTTAAAAAAAAAAAAACACAATGCAGTTCGTCTTGAAACTAGAATACGAGTGAGAGAATGACAAGTGTTAGGACTAAAAGAATATTAGTCAGTCAAACCTGATTATATGATCACTTCTGTTATTGTCAGCTCCGGTTAAGAACATCAATGAAATTTAACAGCCATATCATTAAAACTTTACAATCTGTAGAATTTTTTATTTCTCCCAACTTACTCCACTTGTATGTTACCCTGATGATCTACTGACACTGTTAATTTCTTAGCAGACGCTACTATCCAGAGCAACTTACAATTGTATTTTTTACAATTACCCATTTCTACAGTTGGGCTTTTACTGAAGCAAGATAAAGTACCTGCTTACACAAAGTGTACAGCAGCAGTGTGTCCCCCACCTGGGGTAGACCCCACAACCCCGCAGTCAGTCCAGAGCCCTAACCACTACTCCACACTGCGTGGACTGGGTTTTGTGTTTGCTCTTATTAGGACCGAAGTCATTGTATTTTGTATCTTGCTCTTACATTGTACAAATTCTTGATAAGACCTTTCTTGAATATAAGAACATAAGAACATAAGAACATATTGCTGCTCTAGAAAGTTTACAAACGAGAGGAGGCCATTCGGCCCATCTTGCTCGTTTGGTTGTTAGTAGCTTATTGATCCCAAAATCTCATCAAGCAGCTTCTTGAAGGATCCCAGGGTGTCAGCTTCAACAACATTACTGGGGAGTTGATTCCAGACCCTCACAATTCTCTGTGTAAAAAAGTGTCTCCTATTTTCTGTTCTGAATGCCCCTTTTTCTAAACTCCATTTGTGACCCCTGGTCCTTGTTTCTTTTTTCAGGCTGAAAAAGTCCCTTGGGTCGACACTGTCAATACCTTTTAGAATTTTGAATGCTTGAATTAGGTCACCACGTAGTCTTCTTTGTTCAAGACTGAACAGATTCAATTCTTTTAGCCTGTCTGCATATGACATGCCTTTTAAGCCCGGAATAATTCTGGTCGCTCTTCTTTGCACTCTTTCTAGAGCAGCAATATCTTTTTTATAGCGAGGTGACCAGAACTGCACACAATATTCAAGATGAGGTCTTACAAGTGCATTGTACAGTTTTAACATTACTTCCCTTGATTTAAATTCAACACTTTTCACAATGTATCCGAGCATCTTGTTAGCCTTTTTTATAGCTTCCCCACATTGTCTAGATGAAGACATTTCTGAGTCAACAAAAACTCCTAGGTCTTTTTCATAGATTCCTTCTCCAATTTCAATATCTCCCATATGATATTTATAATGTACATTTTTATTTCCTGCGTGCAGTACCTTACACTTTTCTCTATTAAATGTCATTTGCCATGTATCTGCCCAGTTCTGAATCTTGTCTAGATCATTTTGAATGACCTTTGCTGCTGCAACAGTGTTTGCCACTCCTCCTACTTTTGTGTCGTCTGCAAATTTAACAAGTTTGCTTACTATACCAGAATCTAAATCATTAATGTAGATTAGGAATAGCAGAGGACCTAATACTGATCCCTGTGGTACACCGCTGGTTACCACACTCCATTCTGAGGTTTTTCCTCTAATCAGTACTTTCGGTGGGGGGCCCGGTAGATATTTTCTTTCAATTTTTTTTTTTTTTGTGTTAACGCAACATAACCACTTTGAATCTTATGCTCACTCCCCTCCGCGCTTACTAGTCTTTTCTACATGTTAACCACTCCCTAATCCATGTACATGTGTTTCCTTGAATCCCAACTGCGTTCAGTTTGAGAATTAATCTTTTGTGCGGGACTTTGTCAAAAGCTTTCTGGAAATCTAAATAAACCATGTCATATGCTTTGCAATTATCCATTATCGATGTTGCATCCTCAAAAAAATCAAGCAAGTTAGTTAGGCACGATCTCCCTTTCCTAAAACCATGTTGACTGTCTCCCAGTACCCTGTTACCATATAGGTAATTTTCCATTTTGGATCTTATTATAGTTTCCATAAGTTTGCATATAATAGAAGTCAGGCTTACTGGTCTGTAGTTACCTGGTTCAGTTTTGTTTCCCTTTTTGTGGATCGGTATTACGTTTGCAATTTTCCAGTCTGTCGGTACCACCCCTGTGTCAAGAGACTGCTGCATGATCTTGGTTAGCGGTTTGTAAATTACTTCTTTCATTTCTTTGAGTACTACTGGGAGGATCTCATCCGGCCCAGGGGATTTGTTTATTTTAAGAGCTCCTAGTCCCTTTAACACTTCTGCCTCAGTGTAATGTATGTCAATCTGGGTAAGGGGGGCATCTAAGAAATAAATAACATCATTCGAACTGCCAATCTATTACCAAAGTGTATTTTGACACATTCGATCTATTCTCAAAAGCCATGTGATCACATGATCATAGGAATCAGCAGTACCTAAAAAAACAAAAACACCAATTTACCAAAAACAGTGAAAATGGATTATTTAGTTTAGCTCGGTTTTTTCTCGTTTACCAAATAGCGCAATTATTGTCCTATTTAATAGAAGGATTCTTGCTCCCATCCCATCCTAAAAAACACCGAGACTGCTTTTCTGAAGCAACGAGAAAAACACGTTGCACAACACGATTGCCAAAATTGCATTGCACAGATCAGCATTACCGCAATCAAATCTGTATGTGTAGATAGCTGCGCATCTAGGCTGTTTATTGGTGCGCTGTTTACAGGTGGTTTTGGTTCCTCATGAAATCCAGTAACTGACATCCGGTCCAGGGTATAGGTTCCGGCTAAGCGTTTTTTTTTTTTTTTTAACGTTGTTTAAATTATATTTTAGATAAGCCTGGTGCAGTTTTATATGTATTCAGGTTTGCAATATAATTCATAAGTTTGTGCCTCAGTTGCTTTACCTACACGAATAATTATTCACTTCAACGCTTTATAGCAGACAAATATTAGATATACAAATGAATGCTTTCCAACATGCATTTAACTGCACTTTACTGGTAAATTATGCGTGTTTTTTTTTTTTTTTTTTTTTTTTTTTTTTTTTAACCTTGTTTAAATTTGATTTTTAATGTGAACCAGATCCCAGAACTCGTGGGAAAGCGCTAACTGCGGCATTTGATTGCAATGTTACCGACTTCTCTCGTCCACGTCTGGGAGGTTACTGCTGTTCTGAGGACTGTTTTGTTTTCAGTCCCGTTCGAATAGTACTTAAGGGCAGGTTTTATTTGTTATTTATTTATGTATTTATTTTAAGTCAAATTAAACAAATGAGCAGTTCAATGAGGTACTGCGGTACACTGTAAAAAGACAAGCTTCTTCGAACACTGCACAGAAATATTTGCAGCTGTAACTAAATCGTATGCTACTCGTGTAGAATTTTTATAGTGTAGCACATTTAAAGTTAGTCTGCTTCCTTTGTTTTATACACTTCTGCCTTCTAAACCTCCGTCAATCCCTTTAAATCGATTTATCCGCACACTAAACCACAGAAGGTGTGACACGTTTAATATCTAAACGACAGTAAAAAGAGTTCTATTCCCAAATAGCAGTGTTTGTTCGTGATTAGGCATAGCGCTGGTTTAATAGTTTAATGTTTAGATTTTAAACGGCAGCCCTTAGAAACGCGTATGAACGTTTGAAAAGTGTTACCAATCATAAACAACACCTCCCAAGAGTTTATAAAATAATAAACAGCACAAAGGGTTTAATTGCCAAACGCATTTAGAATCATAAACGCAGTGACGTGTTTGAAAAATGAGACAAATAAGTGTTTTAAAGTTAAGCACTCGGTTTGAGAGCTTATATCTGCTGGAAGGGTAGATCCCGACTGGCTCAGAGCTACAAGATTATTGTCCCCTTTAACAGAAAGATTCTTGCACCCATCCCACCCAAGAGACACTGAGGTTGCTTTTCTGAAGCAACGAGAAAAACACGTTGCACAACACGACTGCTAAAAAAAAAAATGAAGTCGTAAGAAAAAAATATAAGGTGAGCACCTATTGCATCATTATTATAACCAGTTTATAGTTCGGGTTTGAATAAAATAAATATAGAATATAACATAAACACAACAGGCTTGGTTATTATATGCAACAAGTTACATTTACTATGCAAGATAAATACATTGTCTGTGCACACCTTTTGTCAAACATAATTAATAACATAACATAATAACATAAAAAATGTCTTGTGAAACATAATTAAGAATAGCTTCCTTATTTTTCATATTAATTAAACTATGTTGTTGTATTTGAGAATATATATATATATATATATATATATATATATATATATATATATATATATATATATATATATATATTGTATATAAGAACATAAGAAAGTTTACAAACGAGAGGAGGCCATTCGGCCCATCTTGCTCATTTGGTTGTTAGTAGCTTATTGATCCCAAAATCTCATCAAGCAGCTTCTTGAAGGATCCCAGGGTGTCAGCTTCAACAACATTACTGGGGAGTTGATTCCAGACCCTCACAATTTTCTGTGTAAAAAAGTGCCTCCTATTTTCTGTTCTGAATGCCCCTTTATCTAAACTCCATTTGTGACCCCTGGTCCTTGTTTCTTTTTTCAGGCTGAAAAAGTCCCTTGGGTCGACACTGTCAATACCTTTTAGAATTTTGAATGCTTGAATTAGGTCGCCACGTAGTCTTCTTTGTTCAAGACTGAACAGATTCAATTCTTTTAGCCTGTCTGCATATGACATGCCTTTTAAGCCCGAAATAATTCTGGTCGCTCTTCTTTGCACTCTTTCTAGAGCAGCAATATCTTTTTTATAGCGAGGTGACCAGAACTGCACACAATATTCAAGATGAGGTCTTACTAGTGCATTGTACAGTTTTAACATTACTTCCCTTGATTTAAATTCAACACTTTTCACAATGTATCCGAGCATCTTGTTAGCCTTTTTTATAGCTTCCCCACATTGTCTAGATGAAGACATTTCTGAGTCAACAAAAACTCCTAGGTCTTTTTCATAGATTCCTTCTCCAATTTCAATATCTCCCATATGATATTTATAATGTACATTATTATTTCCTGCATGCAGTACCTTACACTTTTCTCTATTAAATGTCATTTGCCATGTGTCTGCCCAGTTCTGAATCTTGTCTAGATCATTTTGAATGACCTTTGCTGCTGCAACAGTGCTTGCCACTCCCCCTACTTTTGTGTCGTTTGGAGCAGGTCACCCATGAGTGGAGCTCCTGCTTCTCCTTTTGCAAAAGATTAAAAAACAGTTGTTTAAAGTTTTATTTTGGAAAATTTTTGGTTCTTTTCATTTATTTAAAGTAGTGGTGCACCTTTTAGTTAAAGAATTTTAGTTTTTGAACGGTTCTTTTCTTGAAAATAAGTGTTTGTTTGTTTTGGTTTGTTTGTCTCCCTGCACTTGCATTGTAAGTGCAGGGGGGCGGCTATTTTGGATTTTTCCTTTTGATTGATTTTTATTTTTTTCCTTTTTTGAATTTTAACTTTGGTTTCTCACTTTTATTTTAGGTGCTTTTTGATTTTATAATTAAGAGCACCTTATCTCGTTTATTTTAAAATTATTTTTGCTTTGGAAAACTGTTTTTGACTTTGTTTTAAAAATCGTTTTGTTTTAAAAATCCCCTGCTCTTGCCTTGGGCAGAGTAGGGGAAGGGCAGGCACTTTTGTCTGCCCTGTTTCTTATTTTTATTATATTTTTTAGTTGAAGGTTTTTATTTTTAAAAGAAAACCTTTAACTGGATTTATTTATTTTGATTATTTTTATTGTTTTCACTTTATCTCGTTTTATTTCCTTTGGGGGGGAATAAAACGGGATAAGGTAAACAATTAAAAAAAAATAAATAAATAAAATCCTTTCTTTGGTTTTTTGATTTTTGATTTTTGTTTGTGCCCCTGTGCTATTGGAGCGCAGGGGTGCATGTGTGTGTTTGTTTTGTGTTTATAAAAAAAAAAAAAAAAAAAAAAAAAAAAAAAACTTTTTTTTTTTTTTTTTTTAAATAAAAAAATAAATAAAAAAACTTTAGTCCTTTTTTCCTATTTTGTTTTGCGCACCCCTGCACTATTGGAGTGCAGGGGTGAGTCTGTCTGTTTCCCTTTGTTTTTGTTTAAATAAATAAATAAAAATAAAAAATTAAAAAATGAGCGGGCAAGCTCAAGAAGCCCCGATAAAGTGGGCAAAGGTGGCTGCAGCGGAAGCTGCAGCACCTTTTAAGAACATTACCAGGAGGCACGGAGTAAGGTGCCTCCTGAAGGACTCCCTCTCGATTGAGGGCTTTGTCAAGGCCATGGCCAAGGTGGTGGGGCCATCGGCGATCGTGGCGGCCTCTAAAATGTACGGGAAAGCCGTATTTTTCCTAAAATCGGAGGCCGCCGCGAACACGGCAATCGAGAGGGGTCTCGCGGTGGCGGGGATTTTTATCCCCGTCGAACCGCTCGCGGGCCTGGGCACTAGGGTCGTCCTTTCAAACGTGCCACCTTTCTTGAAGGACGACCTGCTCAGGCCCCATTTGCAAGCCTTGGGGGAGATAAAAACATCTATCCACCCCCTCCCCCTAGGCTGCAAAGACCAGCACCTCCGCCACATTTTATCATTCCGCCGCCAGGTGACCATTCAACTGGCGGGTCAGGACGTGGCGGAGGGCAGCTTCGTGGTCCCCTTCGAGGGGACCAATTATGTCATCTTTTATTCATCGGAGGAGGTGCGGTGCTACCACTGCAAGGAGCTGGGGCACCAGAAGAAGAGGAGCCCGCGTTCGTGTCAGCTGCCGGAGCGCGGAAAGGAGGGGAAGAACCGGAGAGGGCAGAAGACGCCGCCCTCGAGGTAGATCCCCTCCCGGATGTGCAAAGGAGCCGCGAGACCGGTCCCCGACCCACCGCCGAGGGGCTGGTCTCTGTCGCGGTCACCGAGGGGGCGCAGGAGGAGCCCCCGAAAGAGCCGGTGGCCGCGGCCAAGGGCGGGGAAGAACCCGAGAGGGTAGATCCCCTCCCTCCGAGGGTCGGGGACGGGCCTGAGACCGTGCCTCGGCCCCCGAAAGAGGGACCCGTGCCATTGGGTTCGGCGGCGCGCGTCGAGCGCCCGTCTGCGCCCCCTGAACGCCGGGAGACTCGGTGAAAATCAAAATAAGACGCAACGCGCTCACTCACCAACGTGAGTGCGTTGTGCTTCTTCACCGCGAGGGGGGCGGTGGAGAACCGGAGGAGAGGGAGGAGGAGTCGAAGTCCGCGTGCGGCGCGGGCTCGGAGGCTCTGTCCGCCTCTTCTCCGAACATCCCTGCGGCGGAGCTCCTGGACTTCTTGGAGGCCACCACCCACGGCAGGGATAAGGTTCAGCTGGCCCTGGACAAATGGGGGGATTTCGAGAGAGTCCTAAACTCTGTGAGATCCTTCCTCAGGGCCGGCCACGCCAGCAAGACTTCGGGCACGTGCGTGCACATTCGTGCCCGAAAGCTGCACGACCAGCTGGTGAACTTCGGGAGATCTCAGGGTCTCCCGTGAGTGTCGCCAGCCGCTCCTGACAGAGGACCATGTATGCCATCAGTACCGTCAATGTTAACGGGTGCAAGGACCATTTCCGCAGGGCCCAGGTAATCTCCTACATGAAAAAGGGAGGTTACTCTGTGTGCTTCCTGCAGGAAACCCACTTGACTCCACAGGCCGAGGCCAACTGGCTGCTAGAGTGGGGGGGGGGAGTGTCGTTTAGCCACCTCACCGAGTCATCTTGTGTGGTGGCGACGCTCTTCTCCGGGTCCTTCGTTCCGACGGTACTCGATGTGGTCAACGTCGTGCCGGGCCGTCTCTTACACCACCGGATCCGGGACGGGGATGCTACCGTTCACCTCTTGAACGTGTACGCTCCGTCCACGGGTCCGGCGAGGGTTCACTTCTTCCGCCAGATGTCCGCCCACCTGAACACCATTGGCGCCGACGAGCTCGTGGTCCTCGGGGGGGACTTCAACTGCACCTTCGAGGCCGCGGACCGGGTGGGGCGGGAACCCTACCCGCTCTCGTCGGCGACCCTGAGAGAGCTGATCGCTTGGCTCTCTCTGGTGGACATCTGGCGGTGGCAACACCCGGACGCCTCGGCCTTCACCTACACCCGGGTGAGGGAGGGGCGGGTGTCCCAGTCCCGGATCGACAGGTTCTACGTCTCGCGGGAACCACGCTCACTGCGTTCGCTCCTCCGACATCAGGCCGGCGCCGTTCACGGACCACAACCTGGTGATCATGACGGTGGCCGTGGCGCCAGCTAGGCACGCCGCTGCCTACTGGCACTTCAACAACAGCCTGTTGGAGGACGAGCGCTTTGAGCGGTTTTTCTGGGACTTTTGGACGGTCTGGCACGGCAGGCGATCTCGCTTCCCCACGTGGCGTCAGTTGTGGGACGTGGGGAAAGCGCAGATCAAGATCAGCTGTCAGGAGTACACGAGGGGCGCAAGCAGGCGGAGGGACTCGCGGATCGAGCGGCTGGAAAGGGAGCTGCTCAGTCTGGAGAGCCGCCTGGCTCGCGGGAACCAACTCGAGCAGAGCGCGTACGAGGAGAAGAAGAGCACCCTGCGGGACCTGCGGCTCCAGCGGTCCCGGGGGGCGTTTGTGCGCTCGCGGGTCCAGTTCCTTCGGGAGATGGACCGCAGCACACACTTCTTCTACGCGTTGGAGAAAAAGAAGGGAGACCGTAAAAACATCACCTGCCTCCTGGCGGAGGACGGCTCCCTTCTGACGGATCCGGAGAGCGTGAACGAGAGGGCCAGGGCCTTCTACTCTGCCCTCTTCTCTCCGGATCCCGTCGACTCCGACGCGTGCAGGGTTCTGTGGGATGGGCTTCCCACGGTCAGCGGGGGCGTGCGGGACGAGTTCGAGGGCCACCTGACCCTGGCCGAGCTCACCGACGCCCTCAGTCAGATGCCCTACAACAAATCGCCGGGCATCGACGGGCTGACCGTGGAGTTCTACAAGAAGTTTTGGGACTTGCTGGGGCCCGCCTTTGCGCGGGTCCTGGCGGAAGCCTACGAGACCGGGGAGATGCCCCTTTCGATGAGGCGGGCTGTTATCACGCTCCTGCCCAAGAAAGGGGATCTGCGCAGCCTCAAGAACTGGCGCCCGGTCTCGCTGCTATGCACGGACTACAAAATCGTGGCCAAGGCCGCCTCCCTGAGGCTCAAGTCCGTGCTGGCAGACGTGATCCACCCCGACCAGTCCTACACGGTCCCGAACCGGACGATTTTCGACAACATCTTCCTGGTTCGGGACCTCCTGCACCACTGCAGGAGGACCGGTCGGTCGGTCGCCTTCCTCTCCCTGGATCAGGAGAAGGCGAATCACGAATATCTCTTCATGCATTCGGATTCGGGCCGCGCTTCGTGGGCCTGTTCCGGATGCTGTACGCCTCTGCCGAGTGCTTGATCAAAGTCAACTGGTCCCTGACCGCGCCCCTCGCTTTCAGGAGAGGAGTACGTCAGGGCTGCCCTCTGTCCGGACAACTGTACGCGCTGTGCATCGAGCCCTTCCTCTGCCTCCTTCGCGGGAGGCTCACGGGGTTGGCGCTCGGCGCGCCGGACACGAGGGTGGTCCTGTCGGCTTACGCCGACGACGTGCTCCTGGTGGCCTCGGATCCGGCTGATCTGGAGAGGATGCGGAGCTGCCAGAGCGTCTACTCTGCCGCGTCCTCTGCCAGGATCAACTGGACCAAATGCTCCGGGTTACTGGTGGGTCCCTGGCGGGCGGACTCCCTCCCTGCCGCGCTCCAGCAGTTCCAGTGGAGCGCGGACAGCTTCAAATACCTGGGAGTCCACCTGAGCCCCGCGGAGGCCTCGGTCGCCGCCAACTGGACGGAGTTGGAGGACAAGGTGGCTGCGCGACTGAGGTCGTGGTCGGGTCTGCTCAAACTGCTTTCCTTCAGGGGAAGGGCTCTGGTCATTAACCAACTGGTGGCGTCGATGCTTTGGCATCGACTCACCGTCCTGAGCCCGCCCCCTGAGTTTGTGGCCAGGGTCCAGAGGAAGCTGACGGACTTCTTCTGGGCCGGAAAGCACTGGGTCTCTGCAGCGGTTCTGAGCCTCCCTCTCGCCGAGGGGGGGCAAGGGTTGGTGTGCATCAGGAGCCAGGTGCACACCTTCCGCCTCCAGACCCTGCAGAGATACCTGTACGCAGACCCGGCCCTCTTCTGGATCGAACTGCGGGGAATCCGTCTCCCCGAGCTGCCGGTCTTCTACCAGGACCTGCTCAGGACCCGGAGCATGTTTTTCGTCGGCCGAGACGCCGTGCCGACCGAGGGCCAAGGACTCCTGCTGGAGCCCCTGCTGCACAACCCCCACCTAGGTGCGCAGGCGTTGGAGTCCCCCTCGGTGCGGCGCGCGCTGATCTCGGCCAAGGTGACCAGAGTCTGGGATCTCCTGGATCACGAACGCTCAGCGTGGCTGACGCCCGAGGCGCTCGTCGCCAGGGCGGCTCGGGTGTCCGTCCGGACAGCCGGCCGAGCGATCCGGGAGTGCAAAGCAGCGTTGCACCCAGACTCTGTCAGGTATCTCGAGGGAGTTCTCAGGACCGGCGAGCCATCTACCCCCACCCCCCCGACCCCCGGCTCTCCGGTCCTGCTGATCGAACCCAAGGCCCGAGCCCCCCCTCGGCCCCCCCTCGAGAACAACCTGAGCAGGATCTCGCAGTTCTCCTCGACCCCCTTGCCATCGACGTCGAGGAGGACCCTGTATGCGATGACGCTCCACACCCTCCATTTCCCCGCCCTCGTCTCCCGCCGAGACACCGCTTGGCGGGAGACCCTCCGACCGCCGGAGGGCGTCGGTCCCCAGTGGGAGGCCCTTTACTCCCCGCTGGTCTCCAGGGGAGCTGGGGACCTGGGCTGGAGGGTCCTGCACGGAGCGCTCGCGTCAGGAGAGATCCTGCGTCACTTTACCGACTCGGACGCCACATGCCCTTTCTGCGGTCAGTCCGAGTCGGTGGCTCATATTTATTTTTTATGCGCCAGGCTGCAGCCGTTCTTCCTGCTGCTGAAGAACCTCTTGCTGCAGTTCTGGCTGCACTTTTCACCCACCCTCCTCATTTTCGGGCACCCTGTTCGTGGCTCCAGCAAAAAGAGAGACCTCCTCGTCAATCTGCTCCTGGCTCTTGCTAAACTGGCCATTTACAAGACCAGGAAGCGGAAGATGAGCGGGGAAGGTCTCTTTGACTGTGGCGCCATGTTCAGGGCCCTCCTCCGTTCCCGGATTAATTTAGAGCACGCCCACGTGGAGTCTGCTGGCGACATGGCATCATTTGTCGACCGGTGGACCCTAGGGGGCGTGCTCTGTACCACCTCCCCTTTTACAATTCTTATTTAATTTACAGTCCTTTTTCTGGTTTTTCTTTTAAAATTTAGTTAAATGCCTATTTATTTAGCATCCTCTTTTACGAGGATGCTAATTGGAATTTTTTTCTCCAGCCGTCATTTGTGACGTTTTGCCTTTTAGGCATTTAAATAGACCTACTTTTGTGTCGTCTGCAAATTTAACAAGTTTGCTTACTATACCAGAATCTAAATCATTAATGTAGATTAGGAATAGCAGAGGACCTAATACTGATCCCTGTGTTACACCGCTGGTTATCACACTCCATTCTGAGGTTTTTCCTCTAATCAGTACTTTCTGTTTTCTACATGTTAACCACTCCCTAATCCATGTACATGCGTTTCCTTGAATCCTCAGGAGATTTACTTTCTTTGAATTGTTTTATTTTGTAAAACATTCAGCCCCAAATGAATTAGAATACTACTTGGTTAACTTTTCAGATTGCAATTCCTAATATAATTATTGTTACAAATAAAATAAAAATAATGACTGTACAGTATTCTATGTGTGATGATAATCATATCCTGTTTAAATTGCTCAACATTAAATAAATAAATAAATAAAACACTAAACAAAACCGCATTAGTACTTCTCCCTCATTTCTAGTAATTTCAAAGACCAAAAACCACTAGTTTTTTTTTTTTCTTCTGTAGTTACAGTATATATTCACTGCACAGCTTGTCTTGTATCACTAATTTCACTGCACAGGAAGACAAACTGCTTTCTCTGCCTGAAGGGTGACTGGGGTGAGCCTTCACTTGAACCTGTGTTGAACGAGAAGCCTCTGCACTGAGTAAGTACTGTACACTCGAAGAAGGAGTGTTTGAATTTAAAAAATTTGTCACACTTTTAAAAAACGTCACTGCGTGTATTACTCTAAATATGTTTATAAAATAAACACCACAGGTTGTTTCATGTCTAATCTGTTGTGTTTATGATTTGTAACACTTTTTAAACATTTATCAGGGTTGCTGTTCAAAATCTATAAACTATAGTAGAAATGAGTGACAGATTAAACACACACCGTTTAACAGTTCTATGGAGTTCCACGTGACAAAACACCAGCGTTATACCTAATTATGTGTCAACACTGCGGTTTATTAATAGAACACTTCAATTTTACAAGACACACACACACACACACACAGACACACACACACACACACACACACACACACACACACACACACACACACACACACACACACACACACACACACACACACACACACACACACACACACACACACACACACACACACACACACACACACACACACACACACACACACACACACACACACACACACACACACACACACACACACACACACACACACACACACACACACACACACACACACACACACACACACACACACACACACACACACACACACACACACACACACACAAGCAGGCACACACAGACACACACACACACACACTTTGCCTCCTCATATACTGTACATTTTTTCAGCATTAGATCAGCATTACCGCAACCAGATCTATATATGCAGTTAGCTGGACAGCTCGGCTTTTTATTGCTGCGCTCTTTACTACAGTGTTGGACTTGGCAAAATTATATTTGTCCAGTGTATTTGCTTGTTTTTTTTCAAAAACTGAAGGTTCAAAATTATTCACACCTTAAACAATAAAATGCAATTAATTTTGGACAGAAATGTTTTTGCGATATCTAACACTGATAGTCTTACAGTGTTTCATGTTTGCATGGATTTTTGCAAAGAACACATTATGTACACTTGCTTTACTTTGCTAAAAACAACTTTTTGTTACACTGTTATATACATGTTCCAAAGAGTATCTAAAAGAGTATCTAAACTCACAGAGCAGTGAAGATGGCTGTATCCCTCTTGAAATTCTGCTTCCTTCTCCTATTGGCCGCGCAGCTTGTGACCCCTCATGCCCCTAACCCGGTAAGTTTGTAATTTCCCTTTAATGTTCAATTCACCACATTAAAAAAGAATAGGTTAACAACACAATACAGTACAAACAGGAACTGTCTTCAGTGCTAAACTAAGAGCCAGTTTAACTAAGAGCAAGTACTATATATATATATATATATATATATATATATATATATATATATATATATATATATATATATATATATATATATATATATAGTCAAACTTGTTTACAATATACCTGGTATATAATGTACCTGTATCATGGGCCCAAATAAATATCATATTAAAATTTTAAAAAGCTTGTTTATTGCATACTCTTATAGTACATGCACTACCGGTCAAAAGTTTTAGAACACCTCAATTTTTCCAGTTTTTATTGAAATTTACGCAGTTTAATGTCTCAATGTACTCTGAAATTAAAGCATAGAACAAATAAACAATTGGAGATAAAAAAGAAATCATGGAATCGTTTTGTTTAACAAAATTTAATCTAAATTTTTGACTCAAAGTAGCCACCTTTTGCAGATATAACAGCCGAACACACTCGTGGCATTCTTTCTACAATGGAAATCAAATATTGTTCGGAAAGTTCTTCCCAACACTGTTGCAGAAGTTCCCACAAATGTGTTGCACTTGTAGGTTGCTTTGCTTTCACCCTTCTGTCCAGTTCATCCCAAACCAGCTCGATGGGGTTTAAGTCTGGAGACTGTGCTGGCCATTCCATGATTTGAAGCCTACCGTCTTGTTCTTTTCTTCTAAAGTAGTTCTGACATAGCCTGGAGGTATGTTTTGGGTCATTATCTTGCTGTAGGATGAACCCCTGACCAACTAGGCGTATACCAGAGGGTATTGCATGGCGCTGCAAAATGCTGTGGTAGCCATTTTGGTTCAGGGTGCCACTCACTCTGTGCAAGTCGCCAACTCTGGATCCAGCAAAAGAGCCCCAGACCATCACGCTTCCTCCTCCATGTTTGACGGTTGGTGTCACACACCGAGGAACCATCCTTTCGCCTACTCGACGGCGTACAAAAACCCTGCGTGATGAACCGAAGATTTCAAATTTTGATTCATCGGTCCATAAGACCTTCTTCCAGTCTTCAGTAGTCCACTGGCGGTGCTTCATGGCCCAGGCAAGCCTCTTTTTCTTATTTTGCCATCTTAGCAATGGCTTTCTTACTGCCACTCGACCTGTCAAACCTGCAGCTCGAAGTCTTCTCTTCACAGTTGAAACTGAGACTTGCTTACTTCAACCAGTGTTAAGCTGTGCTTGAAGCTGTTGTCCTGTGAGCCGCCTATCACGCAAGCTGTTGACTCTCAGAAACTTGTTTTCTGATTCTGTTGTGGCTTTGGGTCTGCCAGACCTCTTCCTGTCAGAGTTTCCTCCAGTTTCCAAGTGCCTTTTGATGGTGTAGGAAACTGTACTCACTGACACCTTGGCTTTCTTTGCAATTTCTCTAAAGGAAAGACCTACACTTTTAAGGGTTATAATGGTCTGTCTGTCTTCCTTTGTTAATTGCCTTTTTCTTGCCATTATGATAGCAATATACTACTTCCTGCAGTACAATACTGTCCAAATAATGCTTAAGAGGGTGTAGTAACACAGTTTGTTCCAACACTGCTTTTATACAGACAGATGGTTTGTAAGTAATCACCAAAGGTTGGGACACATGTAGGAATTGTTAGCATCAACATTTAAGGCTTAATTTACTTCCGTTGCTGCAGAACAGCTGTAAGTTGTTAACCCGTTACTTGTTCCCTGAAAAAGGCCTTTTTGTATAACTCTGAAATGTACATTATTTTTCAGTTTTTGGTAACCTAAACTTTTTTTTTTTTAAAACCTCTGGCAGTTTACCGCTTACCTTTGTACCATTTCAGGTTATTCACTGGACTTGAACTGCTTAAATTTCAATAAAACTGGAAAAATTGAGGTGTTCTAAAACTTTTGACCGGTAGTGTACTTCCTGTTATTACGCACGCACCACGATGGCACGCAGCACGTCTGCGCGGCGGGTATTACACGCTTGCTGCTTGAGCGTTGCTCTTGATTACAGTACATGTGCTGTATTAACATGGCGAGCACTAAACGAGTGTCTATCTTACTCAAGGATAAACTCTACATTATCAGTGAAATCAAAAAGGGACGAAAGCAGGCGCAATTATGTAGTGAACTGGGGTTGTCAAAAAGCACAGTGAATACGATATGGAAAAGTTGGGAGAAAATCAAGTCAGTGATTGATTCTTTAGTATGTGCACCTGCCTGTAAACGGCTGCGCACTTCGATGTACGCTGAATTAGAAGACACACTTCTCAAGTGGTTTAAGCAATAAAGAGATGCATTAGTACCATTAGCACACACAAGCGATTGATGTTGTTAAATGTTTTGTGATGAGCCATTCCAAACTCTGCAGAGACATGACCCTGATCCTGGAGTACTTCCCCCTGAGATCAGTTCATGGACTCAGTAGTTAAACTTGAAGAGCTAAAGTTTAAAAAGATCTTGTTGACACCAGATTTGTGTTAGTCCTCCGACAACACAACAGGTCTGGTTGGCTTCACTTTGAAGTCTGTCCCCAGCCAAGTCACTGTGAGGTTGCAGCAGTGGTGAGACAAGGGCTTAAAGAAACAATTGGCCATTCCAAATTTGGGGCAAAACAGGGTGAAAATAATTGGAGATTCCAAAAAAAACCCAACTTGTCTGTTTATCCAAGTGGGAGATTTTGTGATCATTATGACTTTTTCCACTGCTCAAAATGTACTGTCCATGAACGGCAGCCATTTTGTTTTTCTATTTTCAGAATTCTCCAATAGTGATGGACTTCGCAAAACAGTCCCTAGATGATCAATATAAAGGTTGCAGAGACAAAATGTTACAAAATGTTCAAAAGGTTTACCTGCCTAGAGAACTGAAACAGAACCCAAAATTTAATTCCGCCTGGTCCAACGCAAAATCGGCAATGAAATACAAATCTCTGGGATATCTGACTCTAGAACAAGCCACTGCCATCTACGCTTACACAATGCCAGGCGTTTACAGTGACTTCAACACAGCGGTCAGAAACGGAGGCGGAAAGAATTACAAGGCGTTCCCATTCAAGGCACTGCATTTTTACTTAACCGATGCCCTGAAGAAGCTGAAAACCAAATTTAAAAACTGTTATAATGTGTACAGAGGCGTTTCCAAGCCCACAAGCGTGGCCAAGGGTAAAACTGTCCGCTTCGGCCAATTCACCTCCACTTCACGAAGCCTACAAAAAGCTATACAATTTGGATCTGCAACAATTTTCTACATGGTCACGTGCCAGGGCGCATCGATTCAAAGTTATTCGCAGTTCCCCGCTGAAGATGAGGTGCTGGTGCCGCCATTTGAGAGGTTCCGAGTGGAGGGCGTCAACGGGAATCAAATCAGACTGACACCACTGCCACAAACCACAAGCATTTACAACTGCCTGGCAGGTAAGGAGAGAGATGTGGTGGCAGGCCATCTGGCTCAAAAACGCAGGAAGTTTAGTTCGACCTTTAACTCTTGATTGCAGACTTCCAAGTGGCATATCCAGTAAAGGCACTCTGCTGGAGTGCAGTATGTGCCCTGTAGGAGATTACTGATTCCAATCCGGGGCTATGCCATTGCCGGCTGAAGCTAGGAGGTCCCAGGGGGTGGCAAATTGGCCAAGTGTAGCAGGCCTTATTTTGCATTGTGTAATTTATTTTTATTTTTTTAAAGAATCAGCCCTGGATTAGTCATTCACCAACAACTGTTTATTGAGTCTACCATATCATACGGTCTGCCTGTCTCAAGGCAAAAGAAAAGAAGAAAAGAATGAATTAAGTGGCCCTCCTTGAATACCACTCCTACATACGTCAAAGTATCAAAGAAACCAATTAATTTGCTACACAAAAATAATAATATAAAACAATATATACATCCATAAAGAATAACGGTTATTAGTTTATACAGTGTTCATTCACACACACACACACACACACACACACTCTCAATGTGAACTGCACGTGCATCATACTGCTAGTGGTTGATTTATAAATATACTTTTTAAATGTTTTCTCATTGTAATTTTCCATTTTTACACGAGAACATTTCCAATTAAACATAATTATTGTATTCTATATACATTGGTATTTATTTGCGTTACGGTTTTATTTTCTAAATACAGACGTGCTCAAATTTATTGGTACCTCTCCAAAAAACGAAGAATGCACAATTTTCTCTGAAATAACTTGAAACTGACAAAAGTATTTAGCATCCACCATTGTTTATTCCATGTTTAAAAGAAATCAGACTTTGCTTTGATTTTTTATTCAACATAATATTGTAAATAATAAAACAAATGAAAAGGACATGGACAAAAATGATGGGACCGCTAACCTAATATTTTGTTGCACAACCTTTAGAGGCAATTACTCCAATCAAATGTTCTCTGTAGCTCTCAATGAGACTTCTGCACCTGTTAACAGGTAGTTTGGCCCACTATTCCTGAGCAAACTGCTCCAGCTGTCTCAGGTTTGATGGGTGCCTTCTCCAGACTGCACGTTTCAGCTCTTTCCATAGATGTTCGATAGGATTCAGATCAGGACTCATAGAAGGCCACTTCAGAATAGTCCAATGTTTTGTTCTTATCCATTCTTGGGTGCTTTTAGCTGTGTGTTTTGGTCATTATCCTGTTGGAGGACCTGCGACTGAGACAGAGCTTTCTGACACTGGGCAGTACGTTTCGCTCCAGAATGCCTTGATAGTCTTGAGATTTCATTGTGCCCTGCACAGATTCAAGGCACCCTGTGCCAGGCACAGCAAAGCAGCCCCAAAACATAACCGAGCCTCCTCCATGTTTCACTGTAGGTAAGGTGTTCTATTCTTTGAAAGCTTCACTTGTCAATATGCATTTTAGCAAATTCCAGTCTGCCTTTTTTATGTTTTTCTTTCAAAAGTGGAGTCCTCCTGGGTCGTCATGCATGGAGCCAACTTTTGCTCAAAAAGTTCAGCTTGTATCTCTTTGGCAGTTATCCTTGATACTTTTTCTACCATTCGCACTATCCTTCTGTTCAATCTGGGGTCGATTTTCCTCTTGCAGCCGCGCCCAGGGAGGTTGGCTACAGTTCCATGGACCTTAAACTTCTTAATAATATTTGTAACTGCTGTCACAGGAACATCAAGCTGCTTGGAGATGGTCTTGTAGCCTTTATCTTTACCATGCTGTCTATTATTTTCTTTCTGATCTCCTCAGACAACTCTCTCCTTTGCTTTCTCTGGTCCATAAGAACATAAGAAAGTTTACAAACGAGAGCAGGCCATTCGGCCCATCTTGCTAGTTTGGTTGTTAGTAGTTTATTGATCCCAAAATCTCATCAAGCAGCTTCTTGAAGGATCCCAGGGTGTCAGCTTCAACAACATTACTGGGGAGTTGATTCCAGACCCTCACAATTCTCTGTGTAAAAAAGTGTCTCCTATTTTCTGTTCTGAATGCCCCTTTTTCTAAACTCCATTTGTGACCCCTGGTCCTTGTTTCTTTTTTCAGGCTGAAAAAGTCCCTTGGGTCGACACTGTCAATACCTTTTAGAATTTTGAATGCTTGAATTAGGTCGCCACGTAGTCTTCTTTGTTCAAGACTGAACAGATTCAATTCTTTTAGCCTGTCTGCACATGACACGCCTTTTAAGCCCAGAATAATTCTGGTCGCTCTTCTTTGCACTCTTTCTAGAGCAGCAATATCTTTTTTATAGCGAGGTGACCAGAACTGCACACAATATTCAAGATGAGGTCTTACTAGTGCATTGTACAGTTTTCACATTACTTCCCTTGATTTAAATTCAACACTTTTCACAATGTATCCGAGCATCTTGTTAGCCTTTTTTATAGCTTCCCCACATTGTCTAGATGAAGACATTTCTGAGTCAACAAAAACTCCTAGGTCTTTTTCATAGATTCCTTCTCCAATTTCAGTATCTCCCATATGATATTTATAATGTACATTTTTATTTCCTGCATGCAGTACCTTACACTTTTCTCTATTAAATGTCATTTGCCATGTGTCTGCCCAGTTCTGAATCTTGTCTAGATCATTTTGAATGACCTTTGCTGCTGCAACAGTGTTTGCCACTCCTACTTTTGTGTCGTCTGCAAATTTAACAAGTTTGCTTACTATACCAGAATCTAAATCATTAATGTAGATTAGGAATAGCAGAGGACCTAATACTGATCCCTGTGGTACACCACTGGTTACCACACTCCATTCTGAGGTTTTTTCTCTAATAAGTACTTTCTGTTTTCTACATGTTAACCACTCCCTAATCCATGTACATGTGTTTCCTTGAATCCCAACTGCGTTCAGTTTGAGAATTAATCTTTTGTGCGGGACTTTGTCAAAAGCTTTCTGGAAATCTAAATAAACCATGTCATATGCTTTGCAATTATCCATTATCGATGTTGCATCCTCAAAAAAATCAAGCAAGTTAGTTAGACACGATCTCCCTTTCCTAAAACCATGTTGACTGTCTCCCAGGACCCTGTTACCATATAGGTAATTTTCCATTTTGGATCTTATTATAGTTTCCATAAGTTTGCATATAATAGAAGTCAGGCTTACTGGTCTGTAGTTACCTGGTTCAGTTTTGTTTCCCTTTTTTGTGGATCGGTATTACGTTTGCAATTTTCCAGTCTGTCGGTACCACCCCTGTGTCAAGAGAATGCTGCATGATCTTGGTTAGCGGTTTGTAAATAACTTCTTTCATTTCTTTGAGTACTACTGGGAGGATCTCATCCGGCCCAGGGGATTTGTTTATTTTAAGAGCTCCTAGTCCCTTTAACACTTCTGCCTCAGTTATGCTAAAGTTATTTAAAACTGGATAGGAACTGGATGACATGTGGGGCATGTTGTCAGTATCTTCCTTTGTAAAAACTTGTGAAAAGTAATCATTTAATATATTTGCTATTTTTTTTTCTTCATCTACGATTTTGCCATTTGTATCTCTTAAACATTTAATCTCCTCTTTGAATGTTCGCTTGCTGTTGTAATATTGGAAAAACATTTTGGAATTGGTTTTAGCTCCCTTAGCAATGTTCATTTCTATTTCTCTCTTGGCCTTTCTAACTTCCTTTTTGACTTGCGTTTGCAGTTCTGTGTACTCTTTCTGTGTACTTTCTTTTTGGTCCTTTTTTAATGCTCTGTAAAGTGCCTTTTTTCGCTGAATATTTTTTTTTTTAATTGATCTATTAAACCATTTTGGCAATTTAGTTTTACATTTAGATTTGTCTACTTTAGGGATATAATTGTTTTGCGCCTCTAGTACTACATTTTTGAAGAACAACCATCCTTCTTCTGTGGGTGTTTTCTCTATTTTACTCCAATCTACTTCTGTTAGTCTCTGTTTCATACCTTCATAGTTTGCTTTTCTAAAATTGTAAACCTTAGCTTTAGTCATTACTTTTGGGGATTTAAAAAACACTTCAAATGAGACCATGTTGTGGTCTGAGTTTGCCAGTGGTTCTCTGACCTCTGTTTTAGTTATTCTATCTTTGTTATTTGAAAAGACTAAATCAAGGCATGCCTCCCCTCTAGTCGGTGCCTTGACAAATTGTGTTAGGAAGCAGTCATTTGTCATTTCCACCATTTCTATTTCATCCTTCGCGCTACCCACCGGGTTTTCCCATTTTATTTGGGGGAAGTTGAAATCCCCCATTAGTATGGCTTCTCCTTTGCTACACGCATTTCTAATGTCATTGTATAACAGATTATTGTGCTCACCGTCTGAATCTGGCGGTCTATAGCATGCTCCTATTATTATGCCTTTTGAATTTTTGTCCGTTATTCTGACCCATATTGATTCGGTTTTATTTTCTTTGTCCAGGTTTAACACCTGGGCTTCAAGACTGTTTCTTATGTATAGCGCTACCCCTCCTCCTCTTCTGTCCTGCCTGTCTTTCCTATACAGTGTATACCCACAAATATTATATTCGTCCCCATCACTCTCAGACAACCACATTTCTGTAACACCTATCACCTAACATAGTTACCTGTTAGTGCAGTAGCTTCAAGTTCTAGAATTTTTTTTCTGATACTTCTAGCATTTAGATAAATACATTTAATGGTTGTCTTACCTGAGTTGTTGTTCTTGTTTTGATGCAGTCTCCCTTCTGTTTTTTTTGTTGATTTCTCCCACCTTCCTTTCTAGTTTAAATGCTTCTGAACCTGCTTGAGGATCTTTTCTCCGAGTAGACTAGTTCCCTTGTTATTTAAATGCAGTCCATCCCGTCTATACAGATAGTCCTCGTTGTAGAATGTGGTCCAATGATCAAGATAGGTGAAGCCTTCCCGTGTGCACCACGTCTTCAGCCATGCGTTTTGATTAATTATTTCCAGCTGTCCATATGGTCCTTTGCAAGGTGCCGGTAGTATACCAGAAAATACCACAGTTTTGGTTTTCTCTTTTAATTTCCTTCCTAGCTCTCTGAATTTGTTTGGCAGGGATTTTGGTCTGTCTCTTCCAATGTTGTTTGTACCGATGTGGACGACTACTACCAGGTCGTCTCCTGTTCGTTCTAGGAGCTTGTCCACCACACTGCACATGGACAGCCTGTCCATGTGCAGTGTGGTGCACACAATGACACCAAACAGCACAGTGACTACTTTTCTCCATTTAAATAGGCTGAATGACTGATTACAAGATTGGAGACATGTGTGATACTAATTAAAGAAACTAATTAGTTTGAAATATCACTATAATCCAATTATTTATTATCTTTTCTAAGGGGTACCAACAAATGTGTCCAGGCCATTTTAGAATATCTTTGTAGAATAAGCACTAATTCATCTCTTTTCACAGCTTCTTTGCTTTATTCTATGACATACCAAAGGCATGCAAGTATACATGATAAAATAGCTTTTAATTTCATCACTTTTCAGGAGGAATGAAGCATTATTTCAATGAGCTGTAATGGTACCAACAAATTTGAGCACGTCTGTAGATTCGAGAACAATAATTAAAAATAAAGACTAAAAACAAAGCTTTCCCACTACATATCACAGTATACAAACACAATAACAATGATATGTACAATAAGTAAACCAATTTATATAACAATAATAATATCCAGACAGAGAGCGATGTGAAACAACCTCCCTACGCCAGGTACATTACAAACTGGGCATTAGGTCATTACAGTGACAGCGGTATCTTAGATTGCTCGATTGGCTTCACAGCTGGCTTGCAGTGTGAAAGAAAGCAGGCAGCTCCACTTGACAGCTTGAAGCACGTTGTTGTTTCGGAGGACTGAAGCTTGAGTGCGCTTGTCTATGGCAAGCTGTTTTAACATTTAATCCTCAATTGCTGATATCAGCAATTTTAATAATGATATCAGTAATGTGATACCGTGATATCAATAATACCACTCTTGATATCAGCAATTGAGGATTAAATGTTTAAACGGCTCGTCATACTTGTCTCTCTTCGTCTCTTCAAGCTGAGTCACTGCAGGGGGGGAGGGGGGTTGCAGCTGTCAGACAGGCTCTTTAAAAGTAATTGGGCATTCCAAATTGGGGAGAAAACGGGGGTAAAATAATTGCCGATTCCAAATAAAACAAAAATGTTAACTAGTAATTGCATTAGTTTTGCAGTTTCTTGTTTGAGAAAGCTTAGCATTGCTTGAACAGTTTTTGCATGAATATAGTCTGTGTTTCACATTGCTACCCACTTGTCATTTATTTCTCTTTTTCATTGCAGTGCATAAAGGAAAGAAACACGGGTGATGTCAGAGTTGAGTCTACAGTCACGTGACACGAGTCACGAGACTAACGCAGGCTGCGCAATACAGATATTCAATCTAAATTCATTCATTGTGGGCCATTTGCTGTGCGCTATATAAAACATTTCAAATCGATGAAGAGACACTAACTGACCTCTTTTTATTGTTTTTTTTTTAAGTCAAAGACTTGGCAGCTTTTATAACAGCAAAGCTACATTCAGAAATACAGGGTCAGTGTTTGAATCTTCAGAACATGAAAAGTAAAAAAAAAAAAAAAAAAAAAAAGCACTGTATGGAGTCTCTCTCTCTCTCTCTCTCTCTCTCTCTCTCTCTCTCTCTCTCCGTGGCTTTTGACGTGGTCTTTCTTTCTGCAATAAAACAGCTTTTTGAGCATCATTGAAAAATCACTTGTGCGTCTGTGTGGAGTTACTACTTTAACTGTAGAGCATAATCTGGCATTCATGCACTTCAGGGGTAGAAATATGACCCCTATTGCACAGCAGCTTCATCGAGAACCCCCATTACATAACATTCAATGAGACTCCCCATTACACAGCAGTTTCAGTGAGACTCCCCTATTGCACAGCAGTTTCAATGAGACTCCCCATTACATAACATTCAATGACACAGCAGTTTCAGTGAGACTCCCCTATTGCACAGCAGCTTCAATGAGACTCCCTATTACATAGCAGTTTCAATGAGACTCTCTATCGCACAGCAGTTTCAATGAGACTCGCTATCGCACAGCAGTTTCAATGAGACTCGCTATCGCACAGCAGTTTCAATGAGACTCGCTATCGCACAGCAGTTTCAATGAGACTCGCTATCGCACAGCAGTTTCAATGAGACTCGCTATCGCACAGCAGTTTCAATGAGACTCGCTATCGCACAGCAGTTTCAATGAGACTCGCTATCGCACAACAGTTTCAGTGAGACTCGCTATCGCACAGCAGTGTCAATGAGACTCGCTATCGCACAGCAGTTTCAATGAGACTCGCTATCGCACAGCAGTTTCAGTGAGACTCGCTATCGCACAGCAGTTTCAATGAGACTCCTCATTACAGCAGTTTCAGTAAGAATCCCTGTTGTGTTGTTGAATAAGACGTGTTTTTTTTAAAATATTAAATACAGTAAAATATTACGTTTCAACAGTATATAGCCACCGTAGCTATACAGTACTGCAAATACAGTAAAATGTTATTTATTATTATTAGATTATTTACTATTAATTACATATTAATATTATTATTATTAACAGTATATAGCTCTGGTAATGGCTTACCATCCTGCGCTCCTCTTCTCGAATCGCTCTTTCGAATCAAGCGCTGCTGCTGCTCAGGGGCTGAGCCATGGAGGCTGTGAGCCATGACTGGTTGAAGCTCAAGGCGCCTCTCTGCACGATGATTGGTTAGATTCAACACGGACCCTAGGAAGTTGTGTGAGTAACATACCCTGGAGGCCCAGAGAGTCGGCTGTTTACCGTGGAGCCTTCTTCCAGGCTGACCGACTTCCCGACCCACGAAACGAACTGTCAGGCCAGCCAGTCCAAAGACTTCCTCTTTCACTACTTAGCACCCTCACAGGTTGGGAGGGAGATTTACAACCAGAACTCATATTTCTGTCACAACCCCTCACTCACTCAGAATCATAAACGCAATGGCATGTTTGAATAGTGTGGCAAAGTAATATTTTAAAATGAAACACTTGGTTTTAGAAGGCAGTTGCGCAATAACTTTCTTTTCTTCCATTCTACCGCTCTCTCGTTTACTTTTACCCGTCCTTTTAATTCCCAAATGAATCTCTCAGATCACAGCAATACACCTATTCAAATTCCAGGGAGTAGCATTCTAAAAGGCTCTTAACAGGGACCATAACAACATGCAACCACTGCTTAGCTCGTAATGACTCACTTGGACACAATAACCAAGTTCTGCCTTAACTGAACTAATCAGAGAGCGACTCTCTCCCACGGTCTCATCAATAAAATAGGAAGCCCAGTAATATAACTGCATTCTTTTTAAATAGATTAAAGTCACACAGGTGAGACTAGCTTACAGGAATTTCCTCTTATCAGTTTGATCTTTCATGTATGCTTTGGGCATCTACGGAAGCATCCTAGTGGCAATGAAAAAATTAAATCTTTTTGTAGCCCCTACTTAGTAGAGATGAGGCCCCCCGCTTTGGAGAGGCGAGGCCCAGAGATCTTTATTTCTCTCATTGGCACTATGATGCTTCTGTAGATATTTCTTTACTCATACCTCTTGGAGTGAAAATGTTGCTACAGGAAATACCTATGAAATCCATCCCTACCATATCACTGTTCAATAAGATCTGTGCTTGCTGACATGTTTTGTTTGTTTTTGTGTGGGTTGTTCTTGTTGTTTTTATTATGACTGTTTTATGTTTGCTGTAATGATGCTGCCTCTTGGCCAGGTCGCTATTGTAAATGAGAATTGGTTCACAACAAAATCACAATAGTGATCCAGATGACTCACAACATTATCCATCCATCCATTATTAAAACCGCTTATTCCTTTAGAGGGTCGCGGAGAGCCGGAGCCTAACCTGGCAGACACAGGGCAATGCAAGGCAGGACTACACCCTGGACAGGACGCCAGTCCATCGCAGGGCACCACACACATGGGCAATTTAGAGTGACCAACCAACCTGAACAGCATGTCTTTGGACTGTGGGAGGAAACTGAGTACCCGGAGAAAACCCATGTGAACACGGGGCGATCATGCAAACACCACACAGACAGACCCCTAGGCAGGAATCAAACCCGGACCCTGCCTCACAGCGCTAACCACCATGCCACCGTGCCGCACTACAACATTGTCTTTACAGGCAAGAACCTTTCCGGCTTTTATTTTGTATTATTATTTCTTAGCAGACACCCTTATCCAGGTTGACTTACAATTATTTTTTACATCCACTTACCCAGTTATACAGCTGGGGTGTTTACTGCAGCAATCTAGGAGGTAAAATACCTGCCTGCTTCCTCAAGGATATAACTAGCTAGCTATCAATCAATCTAGGAGGTAAAGGTACCTGTCTGCTTGCTCAAGGGTACAGCAGCAGTGTGTCCCTCCACCTGAGATTGAACCACTACTCTATACTGCTTAAATTAGATATAATTTGGAGCCTTTTGCATTCTGTAAGACACAGCTATACTGTAAAGGGTAAATGAAGCTGTTTTTTGTGTGCCTGTTACATGTGGAAACAGAGCACCACTGACTGCAATTTAATACACACACCTTACTTAAACATTTGTAGGAACATATGGGATCCTGATCTTAAACACAAAGAGCGGCAGCGTGGAGTACTGGTTAGGGGGTAACTGGACTCCTGACCAGAGGGTCTTGTGTGGGGGTTCAATCCCAAGTGGGGCGCACACTGCTGCTGTACCCTTGTGCAAGCAGACAGGTACTTTACCTCCTAGACTGATAGACACACAGATAGCTAGTTACACCCTGAAGCAAGAATGCAGGTACTTTACCTCCTAGATTGCTCTAGTAAAAATCCAACTATAAAAAATGGTATTTGTAGAAATTCTAAATCACCCTGGATAAGAAAATCATCCCTCCATTATCATAATCGCTTAATCCTTTAGAGGTTCGTGGTGAGCCAGACCCTAATCCAGCAGACACCAAGGAAGGACCACACCCTGGACCCCTGATGCTGGAATCGAATCTAGCACCCTGGAGCTGTGCCGCCCCTAAGAAGAAATAATAAAAGAAACTCACTGTGGCAGCATAGCGGAAGGGATTGAGGCCCAGAGACAGCAATGCAGGTAAAAACAGGGATTTATTAAATAAAACATTCAAAAATAAAGTGGGACGAGGGTCAAACAAACAGTTTAAACACAAAACACAATAAACTTACAACAAAAAGAGGCTGGGCTGACACCTACACTGGTGACAACACCATGTGCAGCCTCCTCTCCCCCATCTTAACTTAGGGAGGACTGCTTTTAATACAGGTGGCTGGGTTGATTGTTCGGTTAACTCCAATCAACGGACAGGCAGGGAAGAGAATGTAATCCCTTCCCTGCCAAACTATATATAAGGCAGGGCTTTGCCCTGCCACATTCACCGTCAAGAAAAAATAAAATAAAAAGGACATTTGAAACCACAAGAAAGTGTATTTATAGGACAACTGTAATTTACTGTGGTAAAGAGATCTAAGAAATAATAATAATATCACGTGTTGTAAAATAAAACTTAACAAAACTTAACAAAAGACCACCTTCTTCTTGACTAGCTTCCTGCAAGATGAACAGACTCCAAACCGCAAAACCAGAAGGTGAGTCTACCTCCTTCATTCTCACAGCATGTTCAAAACTGTTGAGTTAACCACATGAAACAGAGCGCCCGGCCATCTAAAAATAAAGTTAAAAAAAAAAAAACACAATGCAGTTCGTCTTGAAACTAGAATACGAGTGAGAGAATGACAGGTGTTAGGACTAAAAGAATATTAGTCAGTCAAACCTGATTATATGATCACTTCTGTTATTGTCAGCTCCGGTTAAGAACATCAATGAAATTTAACAGCCATATCATTAAAACTTTACAATCTGTAGAATTTTTTATTTCTCCCAACTTACTCCACTTGTATGTTACCCTGATGATCTACTGACACTGTTAATTTCTTAGCAGACGCTACTATCCAGAGCAACTTACAATTGTATTTTTTACAATTACCCATTTCTACAGTTGGGCTTTTACTGAAGCAAGATAAAGTACCTGCTTACACAAAGTGTACAGCAGCAGTGTGCCCCCCACCTGGGGTAGACCCCACAACCCCGCAGTCAGTCCAGAGCCCTAACCACTACTCCACACTGCGTGGACTGGGTTTTGTGTTTGCTCTTATTAGGACTGAAGTCATTGTATTTTGTATCTTGCTCTTACATTGTATTGCAATTCTCGATGGATTTTTTCTTTACAAATGTATGTCAATCTGGGTAAGGGGGGCATCTAAGAAATAAATAACATCATTCGAACTGCCAATCTATTACCAAAGTGTATTTTGACACATTCGATCTATTCTCAAAAGCCATGTGATCACATGATCATAGGAATCAGCAGTACCTAAAAAAACAAAAACACCAAATTTACCAAAAACTGTGAAAATGGATTATTTAGTTTAGCTCGGTTTTTTCTTCTTTATCAAATAGCGCAATTATTGTCCTATTTAATAGAAGGATTCTTGCTCCCATCCCATCCTAAAAAACACCGAGACTGCTTTTCTGAAGCAACGAGAAAAACACGTTGCACAACACGATTGCCAAAATTGCATTGCACAGATCAGCATTACCGCAATCAAATCTGTATGTGTAGATAGCTGCGCATCTAGGCTGTTTATTGGTGCGCTGTTTACAGGTGGTTTTGGTTCCTCATGAAATCCAGTAACTGACATCCGGTCCAGGGTATAGGTTCCGGCTAAGCGGTTTTTTTTTTTAAACGTTGTTTAAATTATATTTTAGATAAGCCTGGTGCAGTTTTATATGTATTCAGGTTTGCAATATAATTCATAAGTTTGTGCCTCAGTTGCTTTACCTACACGAATAATTATTCACTTCAACGCTTTATAGCAGACAAATATTAGATATACAAATGAATGCTTTCCAACATGCATTTAACTGCACTTTACTGGTAAATTATGCGTGTTTTTTTTTTTTAACCTTGTTTAAATTTGATTTTTAATGTGAACCAGATCCCAGAACTCGTGGGAAAGCGCTAACTGCGGCATTTGATTGCAATGTTACCGACTTCTCTCGTCCACGTCTGGGAGGTTACTGCTGTTCTGAGGACTGTTTTGTTTTCAGTCCCGTTCGAATAGTACTTAAGGGCAGATTTTATTTGTTATTTATTTATGTATTTATTTTAAGTCAAATTAAACAAATGAGCAGTTCAATGAGGTACTGCGGTACACTGTAAAAAGACAAGCTTCTTCGAACACTGCACAGAAATATTTGCAGCTGTAACTAAATCGTATGCTACTCGTGTAGAATTTTTATAGTGTAGCACATTTAAAGTTAGTCTGCTTCCTTTGTTTTACGTGGAAACTTCAGTGAACAGGCTTTAATAATACACTTCTGCCTTCTAAACCTCCGTCAATCCCTTTAAATCGATTTATCCGCACACTAAACCACAGAAGGTGTGACACGTTTAATATCTAAACGACAGTAAAAAGAGTTCTATTCCCAAATAACAGTGTTTGTCGTGATTAGGCATAGCGCTGGTTTAATAGTTTAATGTTTAGATTTTAAACGGCAGCCCTTAGAAACGTGTATGAACGTTTGAAAAGTGTTACCAATCATAAACAACACCTCCCAAGAGTTTATAAAATAATAAACAGCACAAAGGGTTTAATTGCCAAACGCATTTAGAATCATAAACGCAGTGACGTGTTTGAAAAATGAGACAAATAAGTGTTTTAAAGTTAAGCACTCGGTTTGAGAGCTTATATCTGCTGGAAGGGTAGAGCCCGACTGGCTCAGAGCTACAAGATTATTGTCCCCTTTAACAGAAAGATTCTTGCACCCATCCCACCCAAGAGACACTGAGGTTGCTTTTCTGAAGCAACGAGAAAAACACGTTGCACAACACGACTGCTAAAAAAAAAAATGAAGTCGTAAGAAAAAAATATAAGGTGAGCACCTATTGCATCATTATTATAACCAGTTTATAGCTCGGGTTTGAATAAAATAAATATAGAATATAACAAACA
>NC_054541.1:1367598-1385098 GCF_017654505.1 Polyodon spathula | reverse complement strand
TTGCATGGATTTATGCAAAGAAAACATTATGTACACTTGCTTTGCTTTGCTAAAAACATCTTTTTGTTACACTGAATCAAGGGTATGAATAAATCCAGAGGCAGCTGTACTTACACTGATATGTGGGATACTGTCGATACGCATAATGTAACTTCAGAACTACATTTCCTATCACCCCCATCATGCATACGTGAGGATGATGGGAAAGGTAGTTCTGAATGGCATATGTGAAGCCATCTTGTAAACAGAGCACTGTAGCTTACAATTTAATATTGAAAAAAAAAATCATTTTTGTTTTTTGTGTGCCCCTGCACTATTGGAGTGCAGGTGTGTGTTTTATTTTGTTTGTTTTATAAATAAATAAATGCAATTTAAAAAAAAATACCCAATGAGTGGACAGGTTCCAAGGGCCCCCAAACAGTGGACAAAGGTGGTATTTTTTTATTTTTTTATTTGTTTTTAGCATTACAGGGTTCCACACTTTAAATGAATAGGAAAAATATTGAATCATATATATATATATATATATATATATATATATATATATATATATATATATATTACACACACACACACACACACACACACACACACAATGCTGTGCATTTCACAGCATGCAGTCATTTACATTGCATTTAATAACATGCAGTCATTTACTGTGCATTTGATCATTTCAAGGCTTAAAAACAATTATTGATTACAGGTTTAAAAGGGAGGGAGAGAGAGAGATTGAAAATAAACACTCAAAACGTCTAGCCCTACTTATATTCATTCTTTATTTTTTTTAGTTAATTCTTTCTTTTATCCTTGTGTTTTCTTTCTTTCTTTCTGTTATTCTCTTTCTCTTTTCTTCCTTTGTGCACTGATTAATCTACCAGTTAATCAAGTAAAGCCCATATATTTTGATTAAGCGACAGCCCTTTCTTTCTTTCTTTCTTTCTTTCTTTCTTTTTCTTTCTTTCTTTCTTTCTTTCTTTCTTTCTTTCTAAAATCAATACATATGGTCACTATATACATGTTCCTAAGAGTATCTGAACTAACAGGACTGTGAAGATGGCTGCATCCCTCTTGAAATTCTGCTTCCTTCTCCTATTGGCCGCGCAGCTTGTGACCCCTCATGCCCCTAACCCGGTAAGTTTGTAATTTCCCTTTAGTGTTCAATTCACCACATTAAAAAAGAATAGGTTAACAACACAATACAGTACAAACAGGAACTGTCTTCAGTGCTAAACTAAGAGCCAGTTTAACTAAGAGCAAGTATATATATATATATATATATATATATATATATATATATATATATATATATATATATATATATATATATACAGTAGTACTGTGCAAAAGTTTTAGGCAGGTATGAAAAAATGCTGTAAAGTAAGAATGCTTTCAAAAATAGACATGTTAATAGTTTATATTTATCAATTAACAAAATGCAAAATGAGTGAACAGAAGAAAGATCTACATCAAATCAATATTTGGTGTGACCACCCTTAGCCTTTAAAACAGCATCAATTCTTCTAGGTACACTTGCAAGCAGTTTTTGAAGTTTTTTGTAATCCCAGACAGACTCGATGATGTTGAGATCAGGGCTCTGTGGGGGCCATACCATCACTTCCAGGACTCCTTGTTCTTCTTTACGCTGAAGATAGTTCTTAATGACTTTCGCTGTATGTTTGGGGTAATTTTCATGCTGCAGAATAAATTTGGGGCCAATCAGATGCCTCCCTGATGATATTGCATGATGGATAAGTATCTGCCTGTACTTCTCAGCATTGAGGAGACCATTCATTCTGACCAAATCAGATTTACAGTATTTTTTACAGTAGTATTTACAGTATAATCCTAAATCTCGAAAAACTACTCACTTCTAAATCTTTTGTAGTCATTTTTATATTACTTTAGTATAAATACATGTTAATTTGGATTCATATGTTGTTTTTTTCTTTCTTATGTGAATGAAAAGACATACATTTGCCCGTTTTCCCATTGGAAATAGTGATATTTTGAAATATCACTGTCCTGGTCACAAAAGCAAAGTTTGTGGGGAATAATAGCCATTTTCTGTAGTTTTGAGGCATAAGCAATTAGGAAATAACACTTACTACCCAGGAACAAAAAAAAAATATATTATTATACGGTGTAATCTATTAACATGTCTATTTTTTAAAGCATTCTTACTTGCCTAGTCAAACTCGTTTACAACATACCTGGTATATAATGTACACTCTGATATAATGTACCTGTATTTTGGGCCCAAATAAATATCGTATTAAGTCCTTTTTAAAAAGCTTGTTTATTGCATACTCTTATAGTACATGCTTGCTGTTATTACGCACGCACCACGATGGCACGCAGCACGTCTGCGCGGCAGGTATTACACGCTTGCTGCTTGAGCGTTGCTCTTGATTACAGTACATGTGCTTTATTAACATGGCGAGCACTAAACGAGTGTCTATCTTACTCAAGGATAAACTCTACATTATCAGTGAAATCAAAAAGGGATGAAAGCAGGCACAATTATGTAGTGAACTGGGGTTGTCTAAACATGCTACAGCAGTGGTTCTCAACCCTGATCCTGGAGTACTTCTCCCTGAGATCAGTTCATTGACTTAGTAGTAAAACATGAAGAGCTAAAGTTTAAAAATATCTTGTTGACACCAGATCTGCATTAGTCCTCCGACAGCACAACAGGTCTGGTTGGCTTCATTGTGTGGGGCTTGTAGTGTGACAGAAAGCCGGCGGCTTGACTTGACAGCTTGAAGCACGTTGTTGTTTCGGAGGACTCTTGAGTGTGCTTGTCTGTCCCCAGCCAAGGCACTGAGGGGTTCAGCAGTGGTGAGACAAGGGCTTAAAGAAACAATTGGCCATTCCAAATTTGGGACAAAACAGGGTGAAATTAATTGGCGATTCCAAAAAAAACCCAACTGTTTTATCCAACTAGGAGATTTTGTGATCATTATGACTTTCTCCACTGCTCAAAATCTACTGTCTATGAGTGGTGGTCATTTGTTTTTCTATTTTCAGAATTCTCCAATAGTGATGGACTTCGCAAAGCAGTCCCTAGATGATCAATATAAAGGCTGCAGAGACAAAATGTTACAAAAAGTGCAAACATTTTACCTGAAGAAAGAATTGAAAGACAGCGAGAACTTTAGAAATGCTTGGTCTAAGGCTAAAATGGAAATGAAAAACAAACCTCTCAAAGGCCTGACACCAGAACAAGCCACGGCTGTCTATGCTTACTCCACCAAATACATTTACACCGACTTCAACGCAGCGGTCAGAATCGGAGGTGGAAAGAATTACAAGGCGTTCCCGTTCAAGGCGCTGCATTTTTACTTAACTGATGCCCTGAAAAAGCTGAAAACCAAATTTAAAAACTGTTATAATGTGTACAGGGGCGTTTCCAAGCCCACAAAAGTGAGCTTGGGTCAAATCGTCCGCTTCGGCCAGTTCACCTCCACTTCACGAAGCCTAAAGGTTGCAACAGGTTACGGGACGGCAACTGTGTTTGTCATGAAAACCTGCCAAGGTGCACCGATCGACGATTATTCGTGGTTCATTAAAAACGAAGAGGTCCTGGTGCCGCCATTCGAGAGGTTCCAAGTGGTGGCCATCTTCGGGAATAAAATCAACCTGAAACCACTGCCAGAAACCAAAAGCATTTATAACTGTCTGGCAGGTAAGGAGAGATAGTTGGCTGTGTTGAGCGTATGCGAGTGTCTCAGTGTGTGTAGGAGCTATAGCCTGGAAATAGCTGATTTGAATCCGGGCTATGCCATCATCGGCTGTAGCCAGGACTTTCCAGGGGGCGAGGCAAAATTGTCCAAGCGTTGCCCAGATGGGGAGTGCTGAAGTCGGCAGGGTAATCCCTGTCTCTACATTGTGGCGCACCAGTGACTCCTCTGGCGACCAGGTGCCTGCCTGCGAGCTGGCTGTCTTCTTGCCACTGGATCTGTGTTAGTCCTCTGAAAGCGTTATAGGTCTGGTTGGCTTCACAGTGTGGGGCTTGCACTGTGAAAGAAAGAAAGCGGGTGGATTGACAGCTTGAAGCACGTTTCCGAGGACTAAAGCTTGAGGGCTCTTGTCTTTGCATCTTCCGAGTCACTGCGAGGGGGCTGCAGCAGCAGCAGCAGCAGCAGCGATGAGACACGGTCTTAAAACAATTGGGCATTCCAAATTGGGGAGAAAATGGGGGTAAGATAATTGCTGATTCCAAATAAAACAAAAATATTAACTAGTAATTGCATTAGTTTTGCAGTTTCTTGTTTGAGAAAGCTTAACGTTGCTTGAACAGTTTTTGCATGAATATAGTCTGTGTTTCACATTGCTACCCACTTGTCATTTATTTCTCTTTTTCATTGCAGTGCATAAAGGAAAGAAACATGGGTGATGTCAGGGTTGAGTCTACAGTCACGTGACACGAGTCATGTGACCAACACAGGCGCGCAATACAGATATTCAATCTAAATTCATTCATTGTGGGCCATTTGCTGTGCGCTATATAAAACATTTCCAAGAGATTGAGAGACACAAATTGATTTCTTTTTTTTTTGTTGCTTTTTTAAGTGAAAGACTTGGCACCTTTTATAACAGCAAAGCTACATTCAGAAATACAGGGTCCGTGTTTGAATCTTCAGAACATGAAAAAAAAGTGCTGTATGGAGTCTCTCTCTCTCTCTCTCCATTGTTTTTGATGTGGTCTTTCTTTCGTTTTGTTTCTGCAATAAAACAGCTTTTTGAGCATCATTGAAAAATCACTTGTGCGTCTGTGTGGAGTTACTACTTTAACTGTAGAGCATAATCTGGCTTTCATGCACTTCAGGGGTAGAAATATGACCCCTATTGCACAGCAGCTTCATCGAGAACCCCCATTACATAACATTCAATGAGACTCCCCATTACACAGCAGTTTCAGTGAGACTCCCCTATTGCACAGCAGCTTCAATGAGACTCCCCATTACATAACATTCAATGAGACTCCCTATTACACAGCAATTTCAATGAGACTCCTATTTCACAGCAGTACACTCAATTCTTCTTAAATTATTTAAAACAAAAATAAAAAACAAGGAGTGTTATTTAAACAGTTATTTATATTAAAATGAGCTGTTTAATGGAAATTACCTGCAATTGAAACCAATTTTACCATCTGCAATTGTACAGTCATCCATTTATTCATCCACATTCTACAACGAGGACTATCTGTATAGACGGGATAGACTGCATTTAAATAACAAGGGAACTAGTCTACTCGGAGAAAAGATCCTCGAGCAGGTTCGGAAGCATTTAAACTAGAAAGGAAGGTGGGAGAAATCAACAAAAAAAACAGAAGGGAGACCGCATCAAAACAAGAACAACAACTCAGGTAAGACAACCATTAAATGTATTTATCTAAATGCTAGAAGTATCAGAAAAAAAATTCTAGAACTTGAAGCTACTGCACTAACAGGTAACTATGATGTGATAGGTGTTACAGAAACGTGGTTATCTGAGAGTGATGGGGACGAATATAATATTTGTGGGTATACACTGTATAGGAAAGACAGGCAGTACAGAAGAGGAGGAGGGGTAGCGCTATACATAAGAAACAGTCTTGAAGCCCAGGTGTTAAACCTGGACAAAGAAAATAAAACCGAATCAATATGGGTCAGAATAACAGACAAAAATTCAAAAGGCATAATGATAGGAGCATGCTATAGACCGCCAGATTCAGACGGTGAGCACAATAATCTGTTATACAATGACATTAGAAATGTGTGTAGCAAAGGAGAAGCCATACTAATGGGGGATTTCAACTTCCCCCAAATAAAATGGGAAAACCCGGTGGGTAGCGCGAAGGATGAAATAGAAATGGTGGAAATGACAAATGACTGCTTCCTAACACAATTTGTGAAGGCACCCACTAGAGGGGAGGCATGCCTTGATTTAGTCTTTTCAAATAACGAAGATAGAATAACTAAAACAGAGGTCAGAGAACCACTGGCAAACTCAGACCACAACATGGTCTCATTTGAAGTGTTTTTTAAATCCCCAAAAGTAATGACTAAAGCTAAGGTTTACAATTTTAGAAAAGCAAACTATGAAGGCATGAAACAGAGACTAACAGAAGTAGATTGGAGTAAAATAGAGAAAACACCCACAGAAGAAGGATGGTTGTTCTTCAAAAATGTAGTACTAGAGGCGCAAAACAATTATATCCCTAAAGTAGACAAATCTAAATGTAAAACTAAATTGCCAAAATGGTTTAATAGATCAATTAAAAAAAATATTCAGCGAAAAAAGGCACTTTACAGAGCATTAAAAAAGGACCAAAAAGAAAGTACGCAGAAAGAGTACACAGAACTGCAAACGCAAGTCAAAAAGGAAGTTAGAAAGGCCAAGAGAGAAATAGAAATGAACATTGCTAAGGGAGCTAAAACCAATTCCAAAATGTTTTTCCAATATTACAACAGCAAGAGAACATTCAAAGAGGAGATTAAATGTTTAAGAGATACAAATGGCAAAATCGTAGAGGAAGAAAAAAAAATAGCAAATATGTTAAATGATTACTTTTCACAAGTTTTTACAAAGGAAGATACTGACAACATGCCCCACATGTCATCCAGTTCCTATCCAGTTTTAAATAACTTTAGCATAACTGAGGCAGAAGTGTTAAAGGGACTAGGAGCTCTTAAAATAAACAAATCCCCTGGGCCGGATGAGATCCTCCCAGTAGTACTCAAAGAAATGAAAGAAGTAATTTACAAACCGCTAACCAAGATCATGCAGCAGTCTCTTGACACAGGGGTTGTACCGACAGACTGGAAAATTGCAAACGTAATACCGATCCACAAAAAGGGAAACAAAACGGAACCAAGTAACTACAGACCAGTAAGCCTGACTTCTATTATATGCAAACTTATGGAAACTATAATAAGATCCAAAATGGAAAATTACCTATATGGTAACAGTATTCAGGGAGACAGTCAGCATGGTTTTAGGAAAGGGAGATCGTGCCTAACTAACTTGCTTGATTTTTTTGAGGATGCAACATCGATAATGGATAATTGCAAAGCATATGACATGGTTTATTTAGATTTCCAGAAAGCTTTTGACAAAGTCCCGCACAAAAGATTAATTCTCAAACTGAACGCAGTTGGGATTCAAGGAAACACATGTACATGGATTAGGGAGTGGTTAACATGTAGAAAACAGAAAGTACTGATTAGAGGAAAAACCTCAGAATGGAGTGTGGTAACCAGTGGTGTACCACAGGGATCAGTATTAGGTCCTCTGCTATTCCTAATCTACATTAATGATTTAGATTCTGGTATAGTAAGCAAACTTGTTAAATTTGCAGACGACACAAAAGTAGGAGGAGTGGCAAACACTGTTGCAGCAGCAAAGGTCATTCAAAATGATCTAGACAAGATTCAGAACTGGGCAGACACATGGCAAATGACATTTAATAGAGAAAAGTGTAAGGTACTGCACGCAGGAAATAAAAATGTATATTATAAATATCATATGGGAGATATTGAAATTGGAGAAGGAATCTATGAAAAAGACCTAGGAGTTTTTGTTGACTCAGAAATGTCTTCATCTAGACAATGTGGGGAAGCTATAAAAAAGGCTAACAAGATGCTTGGATACATTGTGAAAAGTGTTGAATTTAAATCAAGGGAAGTAATGTTAAAACTGTACAATGCACTAGTAAGACCTCATCTTGAATATTGTGTTCAGTTCTGGTCACCTCGCTATAAAAAAGATATTGCTGCTCTAGAAAGAGTGCAAAGAAGAGCGACCAGAATTATTCCGGGCTTAAAAGGCATGTCATATGCAGACAGGCTAAAAGAATTGAATCTGTTCAGTCTTGAACAAAGAAGACTACGTGGCGACCTAATTCAAGCATTCAAAATTCTAAAAGGCATTGACAGTGTCGACCCAAGGGACTTTTTCAGCCTGAAAAAAGAAACAAGGACCAGGGGTCACAAATCGAGTTTAGAAAAAGGGGCATTCAGAACAGAAAATAGGAGACACTTTTTTACACAGAGAATTGTGAGGGTCTGGAATCAACTCCCCAGTAATGTTGTTGAAGCTGACACCCTGGGATCCTTCAAGAAGCTGCTTGATGAGATTTTGGGATCAATAAGCTACTAACAACCAAACGAGCAAGATGGGCCGAATGGCCTCCTCTCGTTTGTAAACTTTCTTATGTTCTTATGTTCTTATTAATCTCTTCAATATTCATACACACTTTGTATGCAAACTTTGTATCAGTATTCAAATAAGCATTAACTGCAGGTATCTTTCTTTACTCCTATGTTATAGCTCCAATAATGAAATACACCAAAGAGACGGGTCTTTAGTTTTGCATATTCGGGACGGGACAGAGCGGGGGCTATTGAAGAGGAATTCAACTCACCCCCTGGCTCTGGAGTGCCACATATAGACCCTCCAGGTTTTGTTTTACCCAGGCCCACTAACGGTTGCAACAGGATACAAGGTGGCGACTGTGTTTGTCATGCAAACCTGCCAAGGCGCGCCGATCGACGATTGTGCATGGTCCATAAAAAACAAAGAGATCCTGGTGCCCCCGTTTGAGAGAAATCAACCTGAAACCACTGCCAAAAACCAAAAGCATTTATAACTGTCTGGCAGGTAAGGGGAGATAGATGGCAGTGTTGAGCATATCGCTGATTTGAATCCGGGCTATGCTATCACCGGCTGTGGCCGGGAGTTCCCAGGGGGCGACGCAAAATTGGCCAAGCGTTGCCTAGATGGGGAGTGCTGAAGTCAGCTGGGTGATCCCTGTATCTACACTGTCTTCTTATCGGATCTGCGCGAGTCCTCAGACGGTGTGATAGGTCTGGGTGGCTTCACTGTGTGGGGCTTATAGTGTGGCAGAGAGAAAGCGGGTTGATGACAGCTTGAAGCACGTTTCGGAGGACTAAAGTTTGCATGTGCTTGTCTTTGCCTGCAGCAGCAGCAGCGGTTTGAGAGGGTCTTAAAACAATTAGGCATTCCAAATTGGAGAGAAAACGGGGGTCAAATAATTGGCGATTCCAAAAAAAAAAAAAAAAACTTTACTGGTATTTCCTTACTTTTTAAACAAGTTTAACGTCACTTGAACCGTTTTTGTCATGAGTATAGTCTATGTTGACAATATTTAACAGGATCTGTAGGTTTATACTTCAGTGTACTTCACTAGAGCATCATTGCAGCTTATATTCCAGGTTAAAGTTATTGACACCTGCAAACAGAAGGAACTATCATTGGTAACTGACTCTTCTTAAAAGGGGCACAAAATGCACTACCTGTTTATTTAAACAGTTTTTTTCAAGAGTCTTCTAGTAGATACAGATTGTGAAACGTCAGTGTTACTAAATATTTTAGAATACCTATAGTGAAGAGATTTTGGGTAGAAAATTGTTTGCTTTTGCTGCTGCTCTGACTGGAACCACTTGCCAACTACATTTAGAGCAGAGACCTCATACAGTAATTAAAAAAAAAAAACTCTTGTACTAGTATTTATCCGAGCCCTGTATGTGTACTTGTAGCAGGGAGAGATCTGTGCTGACTCTGCTGGCGTGTTCACAGGGCTCCAGGAAGTGGGCGGCAATCGCCCAACAGCCGCCTGTGAGTCATGGCAGTGACACGGGGAGGTGGGAAAGTGGGTGTGTGGACTTTCCCCCTCTCTGAATGGCTGAGAGGCGAGTCTTGGGTGATTGTTGGTCCTATAAAGTAACGCTCTGCTGTCTCCTCAGGTCTGCCCACTTAGACGCACCAAGAGTGCGGAAGCTCTGATTCAGGACCGGGAATCAGACGAAACAAAGAGTGTTTCACAGTGAGACAAAGAAAGCGGGGAACCCTTGGGCAGACCCCGGAGTATTGTAAAAAAGCAGGCTAGTTAGCCTACAGAGTAGGACGTTGATCCGGGTCGTGCGGGTAGCGTCGACCGGGATAACGCTGCCGAGTGCACCACCTTTTATTTGTAGTTTTATTACTGTTTTCTTTTTCCATTGTTCTGTTTTCATTATTATTTCTTTGAGCACCTGCGAGTGCACTTGCTGTTCACGTACCAGCTGTGGTATTTCTGTGGTGCTGTCTATCATCGTTGATAGGCAGCCCACGGTCAACAGTGCCCTCTGCCGGAAAAAGTAAGAACTGTCAAAAATAAAACTGGGCACCTGTGTGGTGTTTTCAATTACACCTGTCTGTCTCCTAGTCAGTGAATTACCCACACCCCTTCCACACGTGGTGTCAGGGTGGGATTCACTGGCACTGCCCCAAGCAGTGCAGCTACAGAAGGAGCAGACTAGCGATGGATGCTACCCAGTTTGCCGCGATGATGGACCTTCTGCGACAGACGCTCACCGCGGCAGTGCAGGGGGCGGCCAGACCCGCAGCTCCAGACCACTCCCTACAGAGACCCACCAAGATGACGGCCGAGGATCGACCTGACGCCTACTTGGAGGTGTTCGAGGCCATGGCGATCTCGGCCAGGTGGCCCCATGCCCAGTGGGCTAGTTGTTTGTTACCCCAACTCACCAGAGAGGCTGAAGCAGCTGCGAGGACGCTGTCCCCGGAGCACATGCTGGATTAACCCCTGCTAAAGGCAGCTATCCTGAATCGTGTGGGGGCCACCCCGGAGGGCTACCGTAAGAGATTCCGGGAGGAACCATTTGCGACAGGGGAGCACGTCCGAGCTATTGCCCACCGGCTAAAGGATTACGCCATGGGCTGGCTGAACCCGGACGCGGTCACCAAAGCTAGGTTGGTGGAGCTGATCGTGGTGGAGCGGTTTCTGGAGTGTCTGGCCCCGGGTCCGCGGCTATGGGTCCAGTGACAGGCACCAGATACTCTGGATCGGGCGGGTGATCTAGCAAGCAGTACCAGGCAGCGGAGCCAATGCCTGCAAAACTGCCGGGGAGGAGTGCGGCTCCCGGATCGTCCCCTCAACCGGCCCCAGAGAGGGCGAAGGGACTGGGGGAAGGGGTAGTCTAGGATTTGGTCAGGGGGTGTCGGTGGGAACTCCCGGCCCGGGAACTGGGGCAGGGTGGGGATACCCACGGGCTGCTGCAGTGTCGAACGGGGGTCTCGCGCGGACGCCTTATCGGCGAGCCCCTTTTATGGCTCCAGTGTTTCCCCTTCTTTCCAAAACTTCAGGGAGAGAAACCAGCCCACCGAGGAGTTAGACGTGCAGGGAGGCGGGCCAACTCGCCCGGGACTGTCCCGTGGAGTGTGACCTCAGCCGACAAGGTAGGCAAGTTCAATTACCTCAGTCACTTCAGCACAAGGGTTTTGTTATTCCTGTTACAGTGAATGGTACAAAAACTCAGGCTCTCCTGGATTCAGGGTGTGGTCAGTCTCTAGTACAGGAGTACTAATCTCACCTAATCTCACCGGGGCATAAACGTATATTGGGACGGGTGCATATTAAATGTATCCCAAGATCAATGTGTGTATGACTCTTGGCCAGCAGGTGACGCAGGTGCAGGTAGGATTATGTCCTCAATTGCCGATACCAGTAGTTCTGGGACGGGACTGTGAGCAGTTTAAAGATTGGTTGGCTGCCCTGACAGCCCTATCCTCTTTATTGGCGAAGAAAGAGGAAGTAATTGGAGAGATTTTTCCCTTTCGCGATCCAGAATGGTTTTGCCATAAATTTAAACCCCGTAAAACTAAACGGGAGTGGTGGATCGCTAAGAATGAGGGCTGGCAATGGAGGGAGTCGGAGAATTTCAGATGGGGGCGGTTGGTGAAGAGTCCAGGGGGGAGGTCGCGGAGCCAGCGCAGGGGTCTGGCTCGGCTGCCTTTGCTCGGGACCGACCTGACCCCGAGTTGGAAGCCATGGGAGCTGATTTCTTAGCTCGCTCCCGTGACTTCCGACTCGAGCAAGGGTGTGACGATGTGCTGGGCAGGCTCTTTGACCAAGCAGCGGTGGTTAATGGTCGGGTGGTCGAGCCCAGACGCGCCGCCACGTACCCCCACTTTGAAATTTATCGAGACCTGCTGTACCATGTTGATAAATTACCCCAGTCCTGTGAAGTGCGTCATCAGTTGTTCATTCCTCAGCCCTTTAAGGAGGATTTGTTGCAGCTGGCTCATGCTATTCCCCTGTCTGGTCATTTAGGAAGGGATAAAACTAAAGCAAGGCTTGTGTCACGGTTCTTCTGGTTGGGGCTGGATGGCGATGTCAAGCGGTTTTGTGAGCGTTGTGGGGAATGTCAAAAGGCCAGCCCTAGAGCCGTTCCACGAGCCCCACTGGTGCCTTTGCCCCTAGTGGAAGCTCCGTTTGAGCGTATTGGGATGGACATAGTTGGGCCATTAGAGAGGAGCGCGGCAGGATACACCCACCTACTTGTCATTCTGGATTACGCTACGCGTTATCCAGAGGCTATTCCCCTCCGATCTATGTCCGCTAAGTTTGTTGCCAACAAGCTTGTTAAGGTTTTCTCCCTGGTGGGGATTCCCAAGGAGATATTAACCGATCAAGGCACCAATTTTATGTCCTGGCTAATCCGCGGAACATGTAAGCTTTTGGGAATTAAGACCATTAGGACCTCGGTGTTTCATCCTCAGACCGACGGTTTGGTGGAACGCTTTAATAAGACCCTTAAGAACATGTTGCGCAGATTTATTCGTAGTGATGTGCGTTACTGGGACCAGCTGATTCCTCCCCTTCTCTTTGCGATCAGAGAGGTTCCCCAGGCTTCTACGGGGTTTTCACCATTCGAGCTGCTGTATGGGCGGAGACCCCGGGGCGTGCTCGACCTGGTCAGAGAGATGTGGGAGAAGCAGCAGGACAATTCGACCAATACCGTCCGGTATGTGTTGGACCTGTGCAAACATCTTGAGTCTGTGGGTAAATGGGCGCATGACAATTTGCAGCAGGCACAGCACAGGCAGGAGACACAATATAACCGAGGAGCCTGATTGCGCACATTTCAGCCAGGGGATAGGGTACTTCTGTTATTACCCAGTTCTGAGTCGAAACTCTTGGCTAAGTGGCAAGGACCCTTTGAGGTTACACGCCAGGTTGGGAAGGTGGACTATGAGATCTGCCAGCCGGAGCAATGGACAGAGAAACACATTTACCATATCAATCTCTTAAAGCCTTGGTTACAACCAGAGGCGTTGTTAGTGGCGCATGCAGATGACGTCACAGACCTGGGACCTGATCTTTCTGTGTTGGCAAGAAAAGGATCGGTACAGATTGCTGAGAATCTAACACCAATGCAGAAATGTCAGGCTCGCGGTCTGGTGGCGGAGTTTCCTGACGTGTTCTCTTCCGTCCCGGGACAGACTCAAGTAGCCCATCATCACATTGATATTGAGCCGGGGGCGCTAGTTCGCCAGAGGCCGTACCGTATACCTGAGCGTAAAAGACAGGTAATAAAAGCGGAAATTGACAAAATGCTAAGACTGGGTGTAATAGAAGAGTCCCAAAGTGACTGGAACAGTCCAATCGTTTTAGTTGATAAGCCAGACGGGTCAACTCGATTTTGCATTGATTTCAGATGAATCAATGAGAAATCGAAATTTGACGCTTATCCAGTGCCCCGAGTAGATGAGTTGCTGGAGCGTCTAGGCACGGCTCATTTTATGACGACACTGGATTTAACGAAGGGGTACTGGCAGATACCCCTGACTCCGGAATCTAGAGAGAGGACGGCGTTTTTGACTCCCTTCGGGTTGTACCAATTTAGGACCATGCCCTTTGGGTTGCACGGAGCACCCGCCACTTTCCAGCGGATGATGGATCGCATCTTGCGGCCCCATCAGCAGTACGCCGCTGCTTACATAGATGACGTGGTTATCCACAGTGAGGATTGGCCGAGTCATCTGTGTAAGGTAGCGGCGGTGCTGCAATCCTTGCGGGAGGCGGGGCTCGCTGCTAACCCAAAGAAGTGTGCCATTGGGAAGAGTGAGTTGGAGTATTTGGGGTATCAAGTAGGGGGCGGCCAGATCAGACCGCTAGTTGCTAAGGTGAAAGCCTTGGCTGACTGGTCGGTTCCTACAACCAAAACCCAGGTGCGCTCTTTCTTGGGACTAGCGGGCTATTGTAGAAAGTTCATCCCGAGTTTCGCTACGCTCGCTGCTCCCTTGACAGACCTCACCCGGAAGGCTGCCCCAAATACGGTTCAGTGGACGGAGTCGTGCCAGAGGGCTTTTCTCGCCTTGAAGCAGAGGCTGTGTAGTAAGCCAGTGCTATGCAGCCTGGGTTTTGGTAAGAGGTTCACCCTGCAGATGGATGCGTCAGAGACAGGTCTCGGGGCCGTGCTGTCGCAGGAGTTTCGGGGAAGCGAGCACCCAGTCCTATGTATCAGCAGGAAGTTCCTTCCCCGCGAGAAAAATTATAGCACCATCGAGAAGGAGTGTCTCGCAGTAAAATGGGCAGTCGAGTCACTCTGGTACTACCTCCTGGGGCGACACTTCACCCTGGTTACAGATCATGCCCCCTTAGCGTGGCTTCACCGGATGAAAGGTAGCAATGCCAGAATCACACGGTGGTTCTTGGCCTTGCAGCCCTATGCCTTCAGGGTAGTCCACCGAGCAGGAAATCTGCATCAAAACTCAGACTTTTTCTCTCGGGAAGACAAGGGGGTGTAAGATTTTCGAATGAGCCGGTGGTGTCATTCTGAGGGGAAGGATATGTAGCAGTGGGAGATCTGTGCTGACTCTGCTGGCGTGTTCACAGGGCTGCAGGAAGAGGGTGGCAGTCATCCAACAACCGCCTGTGAGTCATGGCAGTGACACGGGGAGGTGGGAAAGTGGGTGTGTGGACTTTCCCCCTCTCTGAATGGCTGAGAGGCGAGTCTTGGGTGATTATTGGTCCTATAAAGTAACGCTCTGCTGTCTCCTCAGCTCTTCCCACTTAGACGCACAGAGAGTGCGGAAGCTCTGATTCAGGACCGGGAATCAGTCAAAACAAAGAGAGTTTCACAGCGAGACAGAGAGAGCGGGGAACCCTTGGGCAGACCCCGGCGTATTGTAAAAGAGCAGGCTAGTTAGCCTACAGAGTAGGACGGTGATCCAGGTCGTGTGGGTAGCGGCGACTGGGATAACGCTGCCGAGTGCAGCACCTTTTATTTGTAGTTTTATTACTGTTTTATTTTTTCCATTGTTCTTTTCGCATTCTGTTTTCATTATTATTTCTTTGAGCACCTGCGAGTGCACTTGCTGTTCGCGTACCAGCTGTGGTATTTCTGTGGTGCTGTCTATCATCGTTGATTGGCATCCCACGGTCAACAGTGCCCTCTGCCGGATAAAGTAAGAACTGTCAAAAATAAAACTGGGCACCTGTGTGGGTGTTTTCAATTACAACTGTCTGTCTCCTAGTCAGTGAATTACCCACACCCCTTCCACAGTACTATATGATCTTTCAAACACAAAAGCCCAAGTTAGGAGAAGCAATTGTGGCAACCTTGTCACGCATCAAGGAAATAAACACAATTGGAAAGGTGCTGGGGCCCAACTTTCACACAATTGTTGCTTCTAACTTGGCTGCTTTTTTTCATCGCTCCACTTTACATTGAAATACTCTTTGTACCATTTCAACTTATCAGCTCAAAAGTCATATCTGCAACAAAAAACATTGACAATGCACAACCAAAAAAAAAAAGCCTCTAACACCCCAGCTCTGGGTCGGCAATGCCTGCCCCATCAACTGTCACTTCCCATACACTAATCTTGCATTCTCATTAACTCTTGCTCTCGCTGCCATTATTGGTCTTGTTCATCGGCTTCATTGTTGGAAATATATTGCTTCATGCTCTTTCACATATTCTTGTATGTATGGGCTAAATGTCTGCCCATGTGTGCCCTGATCTACCTGTGCTTTACCTGCATGTTGTCCGTGTGACTTCCCAAAGCACACTTGTCTGCGCCTGTGATGATGCCTCTCCCATTCCCTGTCTGTCTTTCTCTCTGTAGTAGTGCTTGTAAGGATAATCAACAACACTTCAGTCTGTGTTGAGCACTTTCCTTGGCACATGTTGTAGTATCGTAGTCAGTGAGGAATCTTTTGTTCATTTCAGCCCAGGTTTTATTTAATCCACACAATTACAATGTATTTCTTTCAATGCCTCTATAACCAACACGAACCCACAGAAACTCTACAGCTATATAAAGTGGAGCTTCCTCTGGTGGATCAGCTCAGGACCACACTTCTACATTCCCTCCCTTCTAAACTATTTACCCATTCATACTTTAAATCCTTATTAGTTTTTTTTTTTAAACCCACTGCTATTAACTTAACCCCCAACACCCCCACCACCAAAGTTTCCAACAGATCTCTCTCTCTCTCTCTCTCTCTCTCTCTCTCTCTCTCTCTCTCTCTCTCTCTCTCTCTATATATATATATATATATATATATATATATATATATATATATATATATATATTGTTTTAATATGTTGTGTGTGTGTGTGTGTGTGTGTGTGTGTGTGAAGGTTAGGGTAGACTGCCTTCCCTTCCCTGTGAGATCAGGACGTATTCTTGCACTCTTTACTAACAGATCTCACATTATCTAATATAAACCTTCAGATAACTTGCCTCTTTTCTTTCTCTGGTAGAGGGTCAGGGTTCCCCCTGGGGCAAGGGAGATTGTCCACTTATCTCCTGGTCCCCAGTAACTCTCTCTGCACCTCTCCCAGCTGGCCCTGGGGTAGGAGGTCAATCCTGGTACTCTACTACAGGTATAACTCTTGGTATAATGGGTGGTATTGAGTCTGTGGCGGTCTCCACGAGCTCCACAGAGGAACCTTTCCATTCCCCCGGATTGTCCAGGGCTCCCACCGGTTCTGATCCTAGCCCACTCATTGACCTCCCATCAGACTGGGCCCAAATCTGGTCCAAATGTCGACGTATCACATGTCCATTTCCCAGAATTGCCGTATAAGACACTGGTCCGGTACTTTCTTTAATCACCGCAGGAATCCTCTTTGGTCCACCACTAAAATTCCGAACAAAAACTCCATCCCCTGATCAGAAACTTCTCAGTTTTGACCCCTTATCATGAATTTCTTTTTGCTTAATTTGTTTGTTTTGTACTGTGGTCTTCACATTGGGGATCAGGAGGTCTAACGTGGACCTCAACTATCGAGACATTAACACCCCGCCTGGTGATAAACGCGTTGTAGAATGTGGTGTAATTCGATAACTAAACAATAGTCTTGACACCTTAGCTTCAATAGTACCTCCTTGCATCTTCATAATTCTGTCTTTTAAAGTATGAACTGCCCACTCCGCCAATCAATTAGACGAAGGGGGAAAAGGAGCAGAAGTCACATGATGGATGCCATTTTTCTTCATGAAAGTTTGGAATACTATACAGGAAAAGATCTTCCATTATCTGATACTACCATTTCAGGTAATCCATGAATACTAAAACTTTGTCTCAATTTCTCAATTGTAGCAAATGATGTTGACACATTCATTGGATACACATCCATCCACTTTGAATGAGCATCAACCAGCACCAGGAACATCTTTCCCAAAAAAGGCCCTG
>NC_054541.1:1297598-1352598 GCF_017654505.1 Polyodon spathula | reverse complement strand
TTTTGTGTTTAACAAGTTTGTTTACTATACCAGAATCTAAATCATTAATGTAGATTAGGAATAGCAGAGTACCTAATACTGATCCCTGTGGTACACCACTGGTTTCCACACTCCATTCTGAGGTTTTTCCTCTAATCAGTACTTTCTGTTTTCTACATGTTAACCACTCCCTAATCCATGTACATGTGTTCCTTGAATCCCTACTGCGCTCAGTTTGAGAATTAATCTTTTATGCAGGACTTTGTCAAAAGCTTTCTGGAAATCTAAATAAACCGTGTCTTATGCTTTGCAATTATCCATAATCGATGTTGCATCCTCAGAAAATTCAAGCAGGTTAGTTAGACACGATCTCCCTTTCCTAAAACCATGTTGACTGTCTCCCAGGATACTGTTACCATGTAGATTAATTTCCATTTTGGATCTTATTATAGTTTCCATAAGTTTGCATATAATAGAAATCAGGCTTATTGGTCTGTAGTTACCTGGTTCCGTTTTGTATCCCTTTTTGTGGATCGGTATTACGTTTGCAATTTTCCAGTCTGTCGGTACCACCCCTGTGTCAAGAGACTGCTGCATGATCTTGGTTATCGGTTTATAAATAACTTATTTCATTTCTTTGAGTTCTTTTGGGAGGATCTCATCCGGCCCAGGGGATTTGTTTATTTTAAGAGCTCCTAGTCCCTTTAATACTTTTGCCTCTGTGTGAAAGAGAGAGAAAGGATCGATGCTGTAAATCTCCCTCCCGATTAGAAAGGGCGCTGTGTGAGGGGGAAAGTAAACTGCCTCCTAGAGCTGCCACCTCTGTTGTAGGTGGAAACCTGAAGGTGACCATATTAGCAGGGGCGCGTAGCTGCAAGTACTCAGGACGATTCCATTGCAGTCAGCTGCGCGGCAGCCCTCTATTAGGGAAACCATGGCAACGCGCTGACTGCGGGGAGGAGTTTGCTGGATACAAAGGGGAGCAGCTAAGTCAAAACCTCCGCTTACGCTGATAATGAAAATAGACGGCCGGAGACTGTATTGCTTTGTTTTTTTGGATTACGTGTGTTTTGTGTTGCAGAGGAGGAGTGAGCCGGGGACCGGTAAAACACAGAGCACGTGACTGCACTGCACCGCACTGCACCGCACCACCTGCAACAAGAGCACTGCGTGCACGGAGAACGTGGGGACGGACAAGGTCCCGTTTTTGTTTACTTTTTATTTTTAACTAAGAAGAGCCACTGCGTACCCCCCAGTACCATTGCTGGTAAAGGGGGGGACTTATTTGTGGTGTTTTGTTATGATTTTTGTTATTGTTGTCATTAAAACAAGCACTGTTTTGGGAGAAAGATTGTGTGGACCTGCTTCATTCACTGCACCTGACCACACTTGGTGTCAAGAAGAGGGATTATAATGGACCCAACCGCATTGGCAGTGCTGTTGGAGGCGCAGGAGCGGAGGCATCAACAATCATTGACGGCCATGATGGAGAGGATGCATGGCTTGTTCCTGGAGGCCAATCGGGGGAGGGAACCGTCAGTTCAACCAGCAGTACCCTTACCAAGGGTAAGGGTAGTGAAGATGTCGCTGGAGGATGACCCCGAGGCTTATTTGGTTGCCTTTGAAAGGCAGGCAACAGCAGCTTAGTGGCCTCGGGAGTGATGGGCTACCCAGTTGGGCCCAAATTTGATTGGAGAGGCCCAGGCAGCCTACCATGCCCTGACACATGAGCAAGCCCTGGTGTACGACCAGGTGAAGCAGGCCATTCTCCAACAGCTTGACATCGCAGAGGAGACACACCGCCGCCGGTTCCGAGAGTACCAGCGACCCCCAGGACTGCGACCCCACGTGGTGGCCCAGCAACTAGTGGATCATGTGACCCGGTGGCTCTGCCCCGGCACCAACAGTGCAGAGAAGATCACTGAGCTGATTGCTATAGAGCAGTTTTTGAAGGTGCTGGGGCCGGACACCCAGAACTGGGTCACCAGGCATCGACCCACCACGCTAGAGGCAGCAGTCCGATTGGCTGAGGGGTATGAGGATGCGTCGGCATCTGCTCCCATGGCAGTTACCCCCGCTCCTCCCTCCAACCGACCCCGGATGGCGAGTCCAAGGACAGGACCCCCACAGCACTTCACCCCCTCCCCCCACGGGGCTACTTCCCATCGACACTCCACGAGCGGCCTTCCTCCACCCCAATGGAGGGCGAGGTCAACCCCCCAGACTTATTTGTGGTGTTTTGTTATTATTTTTGTTATTGTTATCATTAAAACAAGCACTGTTTTGGGAGAAAGATTGTGTGGACCTGCTTCATTCATTGCACCTGACCACACTCTGTTATGCTAAAATTATCTAATGGTATCTACCCTAACAAACAGGAAACTAGAAATTTTCACAGAGGAAATTTGAAGCTGGTCAGGCTTCGATGTAAGCTTAAAAAATGAATGCATTTCAAGCAGGTTAAGGGCATGTGCTCTTCAAGAACGTCATGTTGCAAGTTCAAACCACGGTATTTTTTTCCCACTGCGTTTTGTGCTGTTTTAAAACCTAAATAATTTGTTTAATATAAATGGTGTGGATATCAAACTGCTTGCACGCCCTGGTTTGTTTTGACGTTGACCAACATGTGGCATCACATGATTGGTAGATATCCAGTTATTTAGCTTTTCCGTTTGAATAGTCGCTATACACTATTAAAAAGTAGACTGAAGAGGAGAATAACAGTTTGACGATTTATTTCTCATTGTGTATAAGAGGTATGTACGTTTTTTTCACATTTGAGTTAAGAAAGTTTCAGTCTTCTGATACTTCTACAGATGGTAATTCGAAGTGATTTAGTTTTGCCGCTGCAACATGGTTAAAACAACTAAACACTGAGCTGTATAGAGACTCTCGGTAGTTGCAAACAAGTTTTTCTAACTTGTACGAGGAACTACCGTTCCAATCAATATATTGTATTTTATTTTCTTCTTCCGTTTTGTTTTTCCTCTTTTGAGTGCTAACGGATCACGCTGGAATCTGTGCTCTATCTATCTGTGTGTCTACTTCATTTAAAGTCTTGCCATGGCAGTGCAACGTCTTTTCCCACAGAGTGCACATAAACGGGTTTTCAAATTGCTTTAAAAATGATTATAAAATTGTGACCGAAGGGGGTTCTTTTATTTTATTTTTCATTTTTACAACCTGCTGGCAATCGAGTGCTTAATCAATGCACGTGTCTAATGTAAAATTACAAAATGCACCGCTAAAGGGCAGCAGAGATATTATTAATGTTTCTCAATGGCACCTACATTCCATAACAGAAACCTTATACTGGAGGACTAATGTTGTACGAATGAAATGAACACGACATACAAAACAATGGTTACCTACACTTAAAGAAAAAAGAAACTAACATCGTAGAGGTCTCACAAAATGCCTATAGACAACAATCTACTCTGTAAACTTCACTATATGTTTTGCTTTCGATCCCACCTCATGAGTTGTGCAATACGTAGGCAGCAGGGGGTGCAAGAGACTAATAAAAGTACAGTGTTGCTTATTTACTGTAGGCAGGGGTACTGGATTACATTCTCTAGCAGGTCAGATAAGGCAATGAGCAAACCTTTGCGACACTACACCAATCAACTAATACATGTCAGAAATAACTACTTCCGATGATAATGAAAATAGAAAGCAAATATATTTTTCCTACTATTTTTCTCAAAATATGCAAACGACATCTTGCAAACAAATAATTATACAAATCCCAATGTAATGCTATTAAAACAGCATGTTATTCATTTTCATTTTATTAAAACTAGAAAATATTCAGAAAGGTGCAGCCAGCATTCAAGTTAACGAATGAAAGCGCGTCAATTAGTGATCGCTTTATTTGTGTTGTATAAGCATCTTATTAAGACCCTGGTTAAACGTGTAGCACAGTGTTTAAATATGCATGTTCTAGCTCCAGTGTATTTAAATGTAAATTAAAAGTTTCTAAATTAAATGAATAGCATGACAGTAAACAAATGGACAATAAACTTCAGTCATCTTGGAGAGGCGTGCCATCTTGGAGAGGCGTGTCATCTTTGAGAGGCGTAGCATCTTGGAGAGGAGTGTCATCTTGGAGAGGCGTGCCATCTTGGAGAGGCGTGCCATCTTGGAGAGGCGTATCATCTTGGAGAGGCGTGCCATCTTGGAGAGGCGTGCCATCTTGGAGAGGCGTGTCATCTTGGAGAGGCGTGCCATCTTTGAGAGGCGTGCCATCTTTGAGAGGCGTGCCAAAGGCGTGCCATCTTTGGTGCATTTCTTACTGTTGCCAAGCAGGGTTTTTTAAGCCCAAATAAAAGATCTTTGACAGGCTCCGTTTCCTCGGCCAATTTCCTGTGCCTGTGTCGCAGTGCTGTTTATCATATGAAAAATTAAGAAAATATAGACATATGCACTTAAGTTTTTCATTTATTTCTGTAATAAAGCCACACATACAGCAGCCCCTCTCAACTTCCCAAGCCTTTCTATAATAATCTGGAGACACAAATAATAATCTGGAGACACACCTAATCAATCGTAATAGGTTAATTAATCACATAACTTAATACAATACCTAAGCTAACGCACCCCTGCCATTGTAGTTTCTTCGCAATAAACAAAGTGGCAAATTACCTAAAGTAATAGCGTTTCTTTCAAGCTGTGCACACTAGTGAAAACTGTCAAATTTAGCTTAAATAAACTCTTCAAGAAATAAATGTGGAAAAGGGGGCGTTGCACAAAGTTAAAAAAAAAAAAAAAACACCGTTTTGCTTTTCGTGGATTAGCCTATTCTGCTCATAACAGAAAATAAGATCACACACACACAAAAAAAAAAAAAAAAAAAAAAAAAAAAAAAAAAAACCGTTGATCACTATAGGTAACGTTTCCCTTGCTAGTTTGGCCAGTGTCTGGAAAGTGTGAAGCATTTTCGAGTGATGCGCATTACCTGCATCTATCCCCCGATTCTGACTCGCTTGCCGATCTGAAGCATCACTTTGTTGATGTTGTGTTAATACCGCGCATCACATGCCATTTTACACACACACGTGGATTTTTGCTTTTGAATTCATGTGCAGCAATGTTTGTAATAATATTCAGATTGCTTCTCCACACTAAAGAAAACAATACCACTGTTTTCATATCACACTACACACTACCACTACCATATCACACAATACACACTACCATAGAAATAAACCCGCGCCCTCTACAAAACGCCACGTCACGTATATATTTTAAATAATAATTTTAAAAAGTTTCCTTTTTTTGTAGGCTGGTTTTAGTATCCTTAAAATGTACAGAACACAGTTTGTATGTGTAATGTTTGGCAACATGGGTGAGAGGTATTCATTTTTGACACATTTTGTTTCTGGTAGTGGCGTTATTGGTAGCACAGTATAGGAAAGACAACTCAGCACAGCAGAACTAACCTAATATACTGTGTATATATCTATGTCAATTTGTACTTATTTTTCCAGTAGAAGACATGTAAATTATTTGTGTTATAATCTTTCTGTAAAGTTACTTAATACTTAATGAGTTAGTGTTTTATTAATTATTTCCATATTACAAATTGCTATGTTCAATGTACTGCATGTAATTATTGATTATGTACTGTGTAGCCTTGAACAATTTAAGAGAGAATTTAAAAACAGCAAACAGCTTTTTATCTAAAGAGAATTAGTTTTTTTTCAAATAATAGGATAGAAATAGCTAGGCAGACTGATGACACAGAGAGAAATTCTTCATCAAATTTTCTTTATTGATACAGAAATAATCAGTAATGTCAGTGCAGCACTTTCCAAAACTATATTTTTAGATTTACAGTGAAAAATATATATTCTTAAAATTGAAACACAGGGATAATCAGAAAATCTGGCTGTTTACAGAACGTAGATACACATGACATAGCTGTATGTATCCCTTTAAATGCTATACAAATATATACTATACTATGTATACTATTTTATTTGGCTCACCAAACACCACAGTAAAAGAGAGTTTTGCCTTTTGAGCTTCTTTACAATCCCTTTAGGCACTATACAGTCTGCGCTGCTTTATCGGGATGCTTCGGGAGAACTAAAAATATCCTGAGTAAGCGGCTGTCCCAATTAAACGAGAGGCATTTGAGACGACCTTAGTTACACTTTTTTGTTTCTAAATGAAAAAAAAGAATGAAATCACATCACATTATGAATACATGTTAAACACAACAACACTTAATAGTCTTAAATAGTCTTTTTTATTCCTAAACAAAACTAATCTTTTTTTTGTTGTTATTTCTACATTAAATTAAAAATAATAGAATCACAATTTATCACAAGGCAAGGCACCTGCGATGCTGACATGCCAGCTTTCTGATACCACCAACGATCATTCAGTATTCTGTTGATACCACAAGTATATTCAAATAAATGGGAATAAAATGTGTACATTTTTATATTAAATCTATTAATTATTTTACCATATAACACTGACAGTTAAACATTTAGCAGCAGGTCAACAAAAAGTTGCCTAATAGATGAATTCTGGCCAAAATTGCAATATCCCATGATGAGTGTCAGTGCATAACTATAAACTGGAGTGTTCAAAAGTTTGGAAACAGCAAATGAGGATCATCCACTCAGGGGTACCAAGATATTAAGAAAGGGAACTGAGTAAGGAAAACCTTCAATACAATCACCAGTCCTAATCTTGCTGTTTCCAAACTTTTGAACACAACTGTGTATTTCAAAGAGTGCTAACCTTGGCTTTTAAATATATCTAAGCTTCGAGCATTGCCAAAAATATCACTGGTCCCCTAATCGATTCATATCTTTTTGTTCTTGAAAAACTCTGGGTGTCTTCAAATTAAAGAAAAAAAAGTAAGCAAAGAATAAAACGTTCTTAATTGCTTCAACAAGGGGACCAGTGCTTAATGTGTGTATTGATTTGAATGCCTTGGTTTTCAGTGGGGTAGTGCAGGACTTGAATTCGGAAATGAGTGACAAAACCGGATATAAAATTCCAGCTTCAGGTTTTGGGACTGGCCCAGCCCACTTTTGGCTCTGCCCATTTCTGAATTGCAGTCTTGCACACCCTTCCCTCTCGCTGCTTTAGGTGGCATGGCAACTTTGCCTTTTGTATGTGTTTACAACAGTAGCAGCATGGAACTGCAGACAATCCCACTCATATCTCTGTTTAACACCTTGGGCAAAACTTACACAAGAAACAAAGTTAATAAACGTTAGGCTTAAGCCAAACAACTGTTTACCTGACTTAGTTTCTTTTAATGTTTGCGTTTTTTTTTTCATAAATGAAAAATGCACCATTAAAGGCTCGCAAATATTTATGGCTTCACAGTAATTGATTGGTGATTATTATAAAAAAGAAAAGCCAACACTACAATTAAACTACAGAAATAAAAATAGCTTGTTTTTCTTTTGTATATTGTTTTATTGTCATGTTGACTTTCCCTTTAAGAGCAAATTAATTAACAAATTATAATAATCACCAATCAATTGTATAAAAATGTAATTAAGTTTGTTTGAATGCACTCTGAGGAAGGCATCTAGCCACAACATGTCTGTCTGTGCTTGCGTAGCTGCCATTTAAAAAAAGAAAAATATGTCTTAAATAAATAATCTTTTTGTAAATTTGAAGTGAGTGCTGGTCTTACGGTAAAATGTAATATTTCTCTTTGACCAAAGCACCCAAAGTGAATGCTGTGAATTAAGATTCAAGTTTTCTCTGGAGTTGAGCAAGCCCTTTGATAACACTATGTAACACAATTTTTGTTCCTGGGTAGTAAGTGTTATTTCCTAATTGCTTATGCCTCAAAAGTATAGAAAATGGCTATTATTCCCCACAAACTTTGCTTTTGTGACCAGGACAGTGATATTTCAAAATATCACTATTTCCAATGGGAAAACGGGCAAATGTGCGTCTTTTCATTCACATAAAGTCAGAAAAAAACAACATATGAATCCAAATTAACATGTATTTATACTAAAGTAATACAAAAATGACTACAAAAGATTTAGAAGAGCTGGAAGATCTTGCACCACATCTCATAATAGGCATCACTTAAATGAAATATGAACGATTTATCTGCATGCTTCCACAACTGAACTACTACATTCTTGGGGCACTGGTGATTAGAAGGCATAACTTCACTGGATTCAACCTTTTCTGCATTCTCTTTTTCTTCAATGCGGGCCAGTATGCCCAGAAATTCGGCTTCTTTGCTTTTGTTGAATTTCCTGGTCTCCCCTTTCATTTTCTTTACTTCTTCATCCTGCATTAATTGATCATATTCTTCTTCCATCTTTAAAACAAACCAGAACAAACATGTCAGTGACAAGCATCCCTGCCATTCAACATTAAACAATGACATCCAAAAATAGAGCAGCAGGACCAAGCACTGTAGACACATGTAGCAATGTGAGTGTGACATGCAGACCGGTGGTCTTCATATAACCCCAGATTATATAGCAATGTGAGAGCAGACCGGTGATATAACCCCAGATTATATAGCAATGTGAGTGTGAAATGCAGACCGGTGGTCTTCATATAACCCCAGATTATATAGCAATGTGAGTGTGACATGCAGACCGGTGGTCTTCATATAACCCCAGATTATATAGCAATGTGAGTGTGAAATGCAGACCGGTGGTCTTCATATAACCCCAGATTATATTACTGTCAAAAGGTTAAGTAAATTGTCAAGACCAAGCTTCATCATAGTTGAAAAAGCTTTTCTCTACACATACGTAAAACCATTTTCAAACACGGTCCATGATACAGACAGGCAAACAGGCCAATTCCATATAACCCCAGATTGTGATACTCAGAATTATGTGGACAGAATAATGTCCACATTTAGTTTTGTCAGAATTGGAAAAGTGGTTTTCTAGAAAATGTAATTGCAGCTTTTTCATGATTTTTTTTTTCTTGATGTCTAAGATTTGTCATTTATGTTTATCATTACTGTATGAATGACATGCAATCAGTTCTATGCTTGACGTGTTTCAACTGGGTCCCTAGACCAGTTTAGGAGACTCTGTATATCAATCTGTAGAAAAATGTAGTAAAGGTTTCAAAACATAATGACCACACCCACATCCCAATTGTTGCCATTCTCTATATCCTCCTCTGACAGTGAAGAGAGGCATGGACATTGTGTTCACAGCACCCTGGTCATTACAGCTTTGACTTTGACTAGTTTTATATTCTTACCATAGGAGCAAAACATTTCCCATAGTTGTAGACTTTGGTTCCAGGAAACTAAATTCCATTTTGTAAGAGGTCCTGCAAGCTGTCAGCCACTTGGTGCAACACCTCATTTTCATAAGCATAGATGTTGTCATCTCTGCCTGCCAGAATGATCAGCTGCAGGTTCACTGCCAGACTCGAACATATCAATGGCACCGATAACTCTCATCTCTACTCTTTCATGAAGGTACAAATCTTCCCATGCTTCAAGCTCATCCTCCATTTCTGCATAGATTGTGTCATCTAGCCCCCCAGTTCTCATTGGATACCCTGCTGGCTTCTCCAGAGACACAGTCTGCCCCCTGTATTTGTCCACTTGTTCCGATACATGGTCAAGGTAGTTGGGTGAATCTGTTGTAAGAAAAAACAAAGATAAGTGGTGGGTGTCAACCTTCAGGGATCAAGACCTAAGATATGGTATATTAACTGTATCAAAGCATTTTTCTGACAAAAAACAAATAACTATCTGTGTTGCATTATATCATAACAGGAGGTGTGGTGGTCCAGTGGTTAAGAAAGGGGTTTCAAATCCCAGCTCAGCCACTGACTCAGTGTGTGTGTGAGAGAGACCCTGAGCAAGTCAATTAACCTCCTTGTGCTCGGTCCTTCAGATAAGACATTAAACAAACGAGAGCCTATTGGAAGAGACTATGCAGCAGCAGCAGTTGTTGATGCATAGTTCACCCCCTAAGTCTAAGTCGCTTTGGATAAAAGCATCTGCTAAATGAATAATAATAACAATCATAATAATAATAATATTATTATTTTCAATTGATGGCTCTTTAGTACGGTGTGAATTTACCAGAGGACAACAGTCACACATTTGTAATATAGGCAGTCATAATCTTGTTATGACAATCACAATTTAAAAACAATTGCATAGGATGTCAATTGGGTTCACTGCACGCCATTCATTTGACAAGTTACACATACCTTATCAGTGCTGCAGAAATCCTGGATGCTGGATAAGACACTCTTGTTGCTGCAATTCCAAAAAACAACTCAAATATTAGCAAGTGCAGTTATGTTCTAATTCTTTATAGTGAACCAAGTCTAAATGTTATGAAACCTGTCTTGTGCAGTGAGTTTTTTGCCATTATTATTATTTATTTCTTAGCTGACGCCCTTATCCAGGGTGACTTACAATTGTTACAAGATAACACATTATTTTTACATACAATTACCCATTTATACAGATGGGTTTGTACTGGAGCAATCTAGGTAAAGTGCCTTGCTCATGGGTACAGCAGCAGTGTCCCCACCGTGGATTGAACCCATGACCCTCTGATTAAGAGTCCAGAGCCCTAATCTCTACTCCACACTGCTGCCCTCACCCTGTGTATATTATATATGTATATAAATATTAAACTGTATCATCAAAGTCTAGAAAGTATTTGATCAGTAAGTTACTGATGCCAGTCTCTGATCCCCTCAGAGCAGCTCACCCTCAGAGCTGGTCTGAAGAAGATATGATCGCTTGAAAAGAAAATCTAGCAAAGAGGCTTATTTCTGGCCCCTGATTTGCCCCTCCTACATCATTATTATTGCTGGCAGGAGTTAAAATCCTAAACTACATGGAAATGCATGATGCAATGGAAATACAATGCAGTTCTCAGTTCCTTGGCCACAGGAGACTTCTTCGTAAAGTGCAAGACTGGACAAGTCAAACTGCCAGGAGTTTGTCCCTCAAATGCAAATTCTGCGCTCTGTTTTATTAAAGCGAGTGGAACAGCAGCATGCATGGATTGCTTGTCTCTCTCAGTTCACTTTCTTGTTTTAGTTTAATATGTCTCTTATTTTTCAGTGTGTTCTTTTATTGTCAGGGTGCTCATGTGCCTCGATGCTGCAGTGTTTGCAGCGCTGTGCATCCTCTGCCTCACCTGAACCACTTCTGCTATTGTTGCTTTTTGTACACCTTGATACCTTTGTTTTATTTTGAAGATTCATAAAATAATTTACGTTTTCTCCTCATTCCTCATCCACTAAAGATATTATATTTTCGTGTATTTCAATTTCGTTTTTTGATCAAGCTAGTAGTTACCACGCCCAGCAATTGCCACAATAATCACACTGTTTGACCAACATAATCAGGTAATAATGTGTTTAGGACGCGACAGAGAACCACGTTTGAACCTCTGACGTCAAGCCTCTGCAGTATCCTAGGATACAGTGTAGTGCTGTTTATTACAATGTCGGAGTCAAAATAAAACAGCTTTTTTCAAAGTACTGTGTATTTCCTAGAAAATAGTAATGAGAAAATATTGAATAGTAAACAGAAATCGGGTATACATCATTAAAAACCGACGTTCAGTTTAAATCCTGTATACATAAGCAAGTTGCAAAACATTTACTATTAACACAGCAATTTAAGAAATTTCGAGGTCATAACATTTGTGAATCAACCCCCGTCCCACCCCCACCCGGAGAAAGATTGCGTACCATCTTGGATATTATTTTACCTTTTGTGAGTAACATTCCCCACCCACAAATACAATACTAGATAAAACATTTAGAAGACAGGTTGTAAAAGCGTTAAACGTTTCTGTTGAAGTATTCAGTAACACTAGTTACGGAAAAGCCACATTTCCATCTGCTTTTCATAATGTGCAAAATGACGGCGTATTTTCCAATCCCAGTTCTGAAGTGTAGGTATTATTCAGTAAATTATCTAAAGTTATCGTATCCACCACCCCACCTACATCCTTAAACAATGTATTTCGATAAAATACAATTTATAATATATACGTGGTAGACTTATAGTCTAAATATTCTATTTTATAAAATGATTCTCTCACCTTACAGTACGGCAAACTGTATTCCCGTGTGTCTCTGTTGAGCAGGACTGACTCACTGGCAGGCAGGATACCAAAGCGAAATATCAGTCATATTCATGTGTCAAAATTATTACATTCTGCTCTAAATGCATATAGGAGGATATAGAATCTTTAAAGCGTATAAAAAATAAAACAAAGTTTGACTTTAATGAAAATATATAATGTTATTTAATATAAAGCCCTAGAATTTTTTATTTTATAATTATGCATGTATTTATGTGTATGTACCTGTATTTTGTTATTTCCTTTACTTGTGTCGAACTGTTTTTCATCTGATTGTTTTGCTTTTTCTTCCTGAATGGATTTTCAAGATGTTTTATTGTAAAATACTCATTCATATATGAATAGCTGTCATTGTTTTGAATTCCTGTTGCGCGGATTGGCTTCCCTCTGTAACACATGACGCGGCTAACAGAGCGCAGCAGCAGAGACGTGACCCATATCGAAGGGGTTTCTTTCAGATCATCTGGATTTGTTTATGAAGGACGTGAAAGAAAAACTTAAGAAAAACGAATTCCATGAACAGAAGCTCACTGAAAAATCCAAGTCTGCGGCGTGGGAATCATTTGTTGTAATAGTGGACAAAGAAGGAAAACGCGTTTTGCAAAACACACATTTGACATCTCAATTCCATTTGCTCTTGTGTTGAGTTTGTAATAAAATCGCGCATTTACGAGATCGTTATTCAGTTCATTTGATTTTCAGATAATGCATACATGCCAGCAGTGCCTATTTGGTCGGGACAGTCCCGATTTCCTGGCAAATGTCCCGCGTCCATAGGAAGATAGTCCTGATATTTACCCATAGGGGGAAAAAAATCATTTATTCTGCGCAGTGGAAAACCACACGCTGTGCTCTTCGTGCAGCTGACACATCTGCTGATCACTTACTTATACAAAGGAAGAACGCTTCATTGTGTCTATGCTTACTGCGAGGATGGTCGAGGGGTGCTGAGTTGGGAGGATATGTCTGTTTTCAGTTCAGTTCAGTTGATTGCTAGCAGGCTTACAGCGTGAACGGTGACAAAAGCACTCGCTCTGCGCAGGAGCTAGAGCAATTCACGGAGCTGAAAGGTTACTGTACCGCCGTCCTGTTACTTAAGAAATCCAGTCCAGCATTGCAATAACTGCTGTCGTGTGGATTTACATACCCTCACCTCAATAATATTAACATTATATAGTATTAACTCACCAGCACAATAATATTATTAAACAAACAGGCACAAGGAAATCGCCGCTTCATTACATCAGCTTAGATTCTCTCGTGCCTGGGTTTTCTCAAGTAAAATAAACTAAGCTTATGGAAACCCGAAAAAGCATTTTGCACAAGACATTTTTCTCCAGTGTGTAAATGCTTTGGAACATGCTCATGCATACACTAACTTTCAAACTAGCATACATTCATAGAGATTGCTAAAGCCAATGTAAAAGGCATGATGCCAGCGCCTCTTCCCTTGTAGCAGCTGAACTGCTGGTGACACATTTGCTTTTTATATTTGCATGTTTCAGCACATGCATCAGTGATGTAATCTCCATCAGAGTTCCTTTGAAATGCACAATCAGGTGTTCAGTGGAAGCAGTGGGCACGCTTCATTTGAAGTGCTGCTTGTTTAATCTATTATCTGTTAGCAACGAGCTCAGTAAAACTATCAAACATTGTTCATTGTGTTCTTAACGGTTAGTTAATTAAAAAGTAACCTATTTATGTAGTAGTAACGCCATATTACTGGAATTTGGAGGTTTGTTTAAAGGGACTATTGAAGCTAGTACTGCAGTAATGTTTAGCAATGAGATCAGGTTTTGTTTTATTAGCGTACACTCACTAGGAATTGACGCATGCGCTTATTCTTGAGTATGTGCTGTTTGCTTTGCAGATGCAGTTACTCCTTTGGTTTCATATAGAAGCGTATGCACCTGCATTTGAGTGTAATGCAAGGTGTGGAGAGTCACATGTTCATATATTGCATTACAAGAAAAACACCATATTTATTCTTTCTCTTGGAATTCCAAATGCTGTAATCTTTTTAGTTTATAATAATAATAATAATAATAATAATAATAATAATAATAATAATAATAATAATAATAATATATTTTTATATACCACCTTTCATAATGGACCACCATCACAAAGCGTTTTACAGAGGTAGGTTGTGAACTGTATATTATATGCAGAGTCACTTACAATAGGACATTGATTTAACGTCTCAACCGAAGGACGGAGCACAAGGAGGTTAAATGACTTGCTCAGGGTCACACACAGTGAGTCAATGGCTGGGATTGAAGCTGGACCTTAAGAACGTAAGAACATAAGAAAGTTTACAAACGAGAGGAGGCCATTCAGCCCATCTTGCTCGTTTGGTTGTTAGTAGCTTATTGATCCCAGAATCTCATCAAGCAGCTTCTTGAAGGATCCCAGGGTGTCAGCTTCAACAACATTACTGGGGAGTTGATTCCAGACCCTCACGATTCTCTGTGTAAAAAAGTGCCACCTATTTTCTGTTCTGAATGCCCCTTTATCTAAACTCCATTTGTGACCCCTGGTCTTTGTTTCTTTTTTTCAGGCCAAAAAAGTCCCCTGGGTCGACATTGTCTATAGCTTTTAGGATTTTGAATGTTTGAATCAGATCGCCGCATAGTCTTCTTTGTTCAAGACTGAATAGATTCAATTATTTTAGCCTGTCTGCATATGACATGCCTTTTAAACCTGGGATAATTCTGGTTGCTCTTCTTTGCACCCTTTCTAGAGCAGCAATATCCTTTTTGTAACGAGGTGACCAGAACTGAACACAATATTCTAGGTGAGGTCTTACTAATGCATTGTAAAGTTTTAACATTACTTCCCTTGATTTAAATTCAACACTTCTCACAGTATATCCGGACATCTTGTTGGCCTTTTTTATAGCTTCCCCACGTTGTGTAGATAAACACATTTCTGAGTCAACATAAACTCCTAGATCTTTTTCATAGTTCCCTTCTTCAATTTCAGTATATCCCATATTATATTTATAATGCATTTTTTTTTTTTGCCTGCATGTAATACTTTACACTTTTCTCTATTAAATGTCATTTACCAAGTGTCTGCCCAGTTCGGAATGCTGTCTAGATCATTTTGAATGACCTTTGCTGCTGCAACAGTGTTTGCCACTCCTCCTACTTTTGTGTCGTCTGCAAATTTAACAAGTTTGCTTACTATACCAGAATCTAAGCTCTTAATGTAGATTAGGAATAGCAGAGGACCTAATACTGATCCCTGTGGTACTCCACTGGTTATCTCACTCCATTTTGAGGTTTCTCCTCTAATCAATCCCTAATCCATGTGCATGCTTGTCCTTGAATCCCTACTGTGTTCAGTTTGGGAATTAATCTTTTTTGTGGGACTTTGTCAAAAGCTTTCTGGAAATCTAAATAAACCATGTCATATGCTTTGCAATGATCCATTATCGATGTTGCATCCTCAAAAAGGTCAAGCAGGTTAGTTAGACATGATCTCCCTTTCCTAAAACCATTCTGACTGTCTCCCAGGATACTGTTACTATATAGGTAATTTTCCGTTTTAGATCTTATTATAGTTTCCATAAATTTACATATAATAGAAGTCAAGCTTATTCCTCTGGAGTTACTTGGTTTGGTTTTGTCTCCCTTTTTGTGGATCGGTATTACATTTGCAATTTTCCAGTCTGTCGGTACCACCCGTGTGGCAAGAGACTGTTGCATGATCTTGGTTAACGGTTTGTAAATTACTTCTTTCATTGCTTTGAGTACTATTGGGAGGATCTCATCCGGCCCAGGGGATTTGTTTATTTTAAGAGCTCCTAGTCACTTTAACACTTCTGCCTCTGTTATGCTAAAGTTATTTAAAATTGGATAGAAACAGGTCGAGATGTGGAGCATGTTGACCGTGCCCTCCTTTTTAAAAACCTGTGAAAAGTAATCATTTAATATATTTGCTATTTTTTTTCTCTTGCTGTTATAATATTGAGAAACATTTTGGAATTGGTTTTAGCCCCTTCAGCAATATTGATTTCTATCTCTCTCTTGGACTTTCTAACTTCATTTTTTACTTGTGTTTGCAGTTCCAAGTACTCTTTCTGTGTACTTTGTTTTTGGTCCTTTTCTTCACACTTTGTAAAGTGCCTTTTTTCGCTGAATATATATGTATTTTTAATTGATCTATTAAACTATTTTGGCAATTTTGTTTTTGATTTAGGTTTGTCTACTTTTGGGATGTAATTGTTTTGCGCCTCTAGTGCTATTTTTAGCAGCCATCCTTCTTCTGTGGATGTTTTCTCTATTTTACTCCAATCTATTTCTGTTAGTCTATGTTTCATACCTTCATAGTTTGCTTTTCTAAAATTGTAAACCTTAGCTTTAGTCATTACTATTGGGGTTTTAAAAAATACTTCTGGTAACAAACCCCTTTCCTTAACCACTGGACCACCTTGGCCTCCGCAATAACTTTAGGGACATAATAATATAAGAAAAGAAAAACAAGATCAGGGAATTTAGCACAACAATACTTTGTTAGTAGCTTCTGATCCCTGACTTTCATCTAGTTGGCTTTTAAAGACATCCTAATGATTGTGCAGCAACACCGTTCTAGTGACCCATTTCAAACACTCCCAACTCTGTGAGAAGAAGCATCTCATCTAATCCTTCTTTGTTACAGGCTAAATAAATTAATATGCCTTGAGTGTTGATTGTCTGTTAACTCCACTGCAAGGGATGTTTCCCAGTCATCAACAATTGCTGCTGTAGAGTCACTTTCAATAGGACCTCGGTTTTACATGTCATCCGAAGGACAGAGCACAAGGAGGGTTAAGTAAGTTGCTGTCTGTTGCCCCTCAGTTTCTAACTGTACTCTAGTCCTGGACTCTCTGCTGTGCTTGAAAGAGTGACTACATTAACTTAAACTTTTTAAGACCTGTATTCTCCTCTAATCGTTTTTTTTTTTTTTTTTTTTTTTTTTTTTGTTAGACTAAATAGATTTAGTTCCCTCAACTGTTGTCTCAACATATTTAGGGTTGGTTGAGTGTACAAGGAAAACAATTGACTCTTGGAGCTAACAATCAATGCCACCACAATTCAAAACACAGAACTAGGGAGGACATTCAGCCCATCAGTGCAGCAGCTGATTGATCTCAAAACTGTTAAGTCTGGTCTTAAAGGATCCCAGTCCTAACAACATGACTTGGTAACCCATTCCATCCCCTCACCACACTCTGTGAGAAGGTGTTTCCTCCCCTCTGTCCTATGTTTATCCACACTTAATTTCCAGAGTGTCCTCTGGCCCTGGTGTCAGTGCTATGCTTGAGGAATTAGTTTGGGTTAACTTTGTCAACACCTTTCAAGCTTTTAAGGACTTCAGTCAAGTCTACCTAACTCTTCATTGTTCAAGCTAAACAAACTCAGTACCCTCTTCACAGCTCATTTCTTTAAGCCATGGGATTAATCTTCACCTTTATGATTGCTTCCCCGTTGCTGGTAGAAATGAGTCTATCACAACACCAAGGTCTTTCTTTCACACCTATTGTGTATTTCAATCCTACTTTTTTCCTACTAAAAAGAGCCCTAGTAATACAATTGTAAAATGTTTCAATAAGAAATATGCACTCCATACCGTACAACAGCTGACTGATTTGCTAATGAAAGAAGCAGCTCAAACACAACACCTGCTATAATGAACATGTTTATGAGCTGAGTGTTTGCAGTACTGTAGATATGAAATTCCTGAGAATGCTTCATTTTGCATGACTGATAGCTAATCATTCTATTGCCTTTAATACTGTATATGGGGCTCCTGTCTGCACCCTGCTGAACCCAGCACAACCCCTGCACAATGGAGATCACTGACACTGTGTCAATAGACTTGGACCATAGGGTATAGAGAAAATAGTTTTCAAGTGAAGTATGGAAATTTGGAAAAGGAGGGCATCACAGAGTATCACAGTGTAGAGAAAGAAAGGGTCCTTGATGAGGGTTTATTGGGAAAGGAGTGCATTTGCCTAGGAGAGGGTATAAAACAGAGCAGGGTGGAGGGACCAGAGCAGCTGAAGAGTGGCAAAGCAGAATCAGCACCTTTTCAAGATGAAACCCTGGACTACAAGAGCCATTCTCCTCTCGGTCCTGACAGTATGGCTTCTGTCAGGGGCTGGTAAGACTGCCTTTATCTTGAGTAACATGGGGAGGGAGGGAGGGAGGGATTGAACTGATTTCCTTCAACCTAAAATAAACGGGGGGAAGAGATGGCAGTGACTGACTTTCATCAGAATAACAGAAGGGTAGGGAGATACAGCCTTCCAACGCATAGGCGCCTAACCCACGGGTCAGAAGGGGCACGTGCCCCTGCTCTTTTAATATGGGGGTCAAACTATATATTTTGGCCTTCCACTTTTCCTCCTTCATAATATATGTATTGCGTTTGACATTGGGTTTGTCTTTTAAAAGTTTAAAGTAAAATAAAAAAAAATTGAAAGCTAACAATTACAAAAAAAAACAAAAACTTGTTTATTAAGGGAATGATGGGAATGGTGATCATGAGAGAGAACAGTTTTTTTATTACTACCAAAAAAAAGTTAATGGAGAGAGAGTATCAGCCCATTATTAAAAATGAAATAAGAAGTTAGCAGGCTACTGTTACTGCGGGGATATGAATGAGTTTAAGCTCAATTTCCACCAAAATCTTTTATTTCTTTTAACTTAGATTAAGTAACTGTAGCAAATAGTTTCATTTCAAAATCACATAAACTGATTTAACGTTAGTGAGAAAGTTGGCTACAATAATTATTTTCATTAAAAACATGTAAATGTGTTTGTTCTTTGCTGATATTAATGTTAAGCTTTCATATCAAAACTTGTGTACTTGCTAATAATTTAAACTCCCTTTAGTTTAATAATAAACATTTACGATAAAGTTATATTATGTCCATAAATGATTCTGAAAATGTAGAAATAAAATAGCTCATTGTTTACAATTAAAAACACTGGATGCCCATTTTAGTATCATAAAACAAGTTTTCATGCCATGTGCAAAGGATTTAATTAATATTATTTGCATTTTTTTATAATCTGTCAATTTGAATGTATTTTTTCACATTTATTAATCCTGTTTTTAAAAACACTGTTCAGATGTATATGTTGTTGACAGTCCTTGTCATAAGTATGGTGGAGTGAGATATCGTGAATCATGCTACTTTCACGTTGTGTTCTGTATATCTGTTTAAGCTGTTTCAGTTTGCTGCTATTTCCATAAGCTGCAAAACAAAGGGTTTAGCATCAGAGGAAGTCTACCTCTTAAAGACATAACAATAACACATTTCATATAGTTATAATGCCACAAACCAGCCTAGCAGGTAATCCAGCGTTATTCATGTCTGTCTAGATGAGTCTGCTGAAGTACTTTAAAAAGCAGCTCAAGTCAGTAGCAGGGAAAAGGAGCCAGTGCCTCAGCATACACAGGTGGAAGAATCTCAGGTCGGGATGGGGATTTAGGTAGTTCAATATTTTTGCCCCCCCATTTTTAAACAAAGTTAGGTGCCCCTGTTCCGCGGGATAACATAGTGGAGAAGACAGGCTTTTCCTAAATGCTGCACTATTGAATAATCAACTTACAATAAGAATATCCTTCTTTGTTCTTAATTTGTACATTGCCATTTAAAAGAATGATTCCCCCCCCTCCATTTCCTCTGTGTGCAGATGCAAGGAGCCTACTAGAGGGTTCTGAAGAACTGGGAGATGATGATTACCAGGACAACAAGAGAGAACTGGGTAAGATCCATTCTTCCAGAACTCAATCCCATATTCTCAACAAAGAGGTTTGTCTACTTGTCTTGGGGTTTGATTTGATAAGCCTGTACTCCACTAGAATAAGATACAGCATTTAGAGCAATTGAAAACTCCCATGTGTTGCATCAACCACCTCCCACCATGGGGACTCCTTATTTACCCTTAAGAAATAAGAGGTTGATTCAGACCAGAAGGATTCCCTGGTACTGTAAAATGCAACTGTGGCTTATCCACATGAATAGCCAAGTCGACTTGTTGTTTCTTATCAAACAGATGCAAAAATTTTAATGAAACAAACAAAAAAAAAAATACCAGTTTTGCTAATTGGGCTGTTTGCATTCTCCATTCCATGCTGTCATTCCTTTCATAGCACTGGATACAACACAGGACTGCTCTCATTAAAAATGTAACCACAGTCTGTGTTTACAGATCTCAGCAACACAGGACTGCTCTCATTAAAAATGTAACCACAACCTGTGTTTACAGATCTCAGCAACACAGGACTGCTCTCATTAAAAATGTAACCACAGCCTGTGTTTACAGATCTCAGCAACACAGGACTGCTCTCATTAAAAATGTAACCACAGCCTGTGTTTACAGATCTCAGCAACACAGGAATGCTCTCATTAAAAATGTAACCACAGCCTGTGTTTACAGATCTCAGCAACACAGGAATGCTCTCATTAAAAATGTAACCACAGCCTGTGTTTACAGATCTCAGCAACACAGGACTGCTCTCATTAAAAATGTAACCACAGCCTGTGTTTACAGATCTCAGCAACACAAGACTCAGAGGAGCAGGAAAAGCATGTAAACACAGCCTGTGTAAGGAAAGATCTCAAGAAAGAAAGAAAGAACTTATTAAAAATGTAACCACAAAAAAACAAAGTCTCAGGACAGACCACATAATTTGTTTAGAAACTCAACCTGACTAATCATCACTAATCATGCATAAATAATTTGTAAAAAAATAATGTAATTATATGTAAAAATAATGTGATATCTTGTAACAATTGTAAGTCGTCCAGGATAAGGGCGTCTGCTAAGAAATAAATAATAATAATAATAATAATAATAATAATAATAATAATAATAATAATAATAATAATAACAAGGGCCTTATTTGCAGGATGACATGGTTAAACCTCACAGCTCTGCATTGCAATGTAATGGGGAGCTCTCCTCCTGCCTGTGTTCAGTGTCCTCTGAAGTTGTGCACTGCAGTCGAGGGAATCCTTCATTGCTTCATGAAGCTCTCTTCTCCCTGTTCCAGAGGCAGAGGATTCAGGCAACAGTGATGCTGAACTGGACAGTGATGGACTCAAAGGAGAGCGGGAGTTGGGTGAGTCCTTTGAAAAGCACGCCTGGGTAGTGTGTGGGCACAATGTTAAACCTTCAAGAGGAGCACATGTAGAATTATAGCTGAAAGACTTAAGGCCAAACCCCAATGAATCTGAGCACATCTAGCTGCTGTTTCTCTACTGGCACTAACACAAACCCCAGTGAATCTGAGCACATCTAGCTGCTGTTTCTCTACTGGCACTAACACAAACCCCAGTGAATCTGAGCACATCTAGCTGCTGTTTCTCTACTGGCACTAACACAAACCCCAGTGAATCTGAGCACATCTAGCTGCTGTTTCTCTACTGGCACTAACACAAACCCCAGTGAATCTGAGCACATCTAGCTGCTGTTTCTCTACTGGCACTAACACAAACCCCAGTGAATCTGAACACATCTAGCTGCTGTTTCTCTACTGGCACTAACACAAACCCCAGTGAATCTGAGCACATCTAGCTGCTGTTTCTCTACTGGCACTAATACAAATCCCAGTGAATCTGAACACATCTAGCTGCTATTTCTCTACTGGCACTAACACAAACCCCAGTGAATCTGAGCACATCTAGCTGCTGTTTCTCTACTGGCACTAACACAAACCCCAGTGAATCTGAGCACATCTAGCTGCTGTTTCTCTACTGGCACTAACACACACCCCAGTGAATCTGAGCACATCTAGCTGCTGTTTCTCTACTGGCACTAACACAAAGTGCCATATCTGTTTCCTAATACATGTGTAACTGTATAAACCTATTTTTGTTCTACCTAATAGGAGACAATATGATGGAGAAAAGAGCTGACAGTGAGTACAGACGGCGTATAACTTCTTCTGTTGAGTGTGTTTCTGTCTGTCTGCCTGTCTGTCTGTCTGTCTGTGCCGGTGTCTGTCTGTCTGTCTGTTACACTGAAGCGAAAGAGGAAAACACAAAGCTTGAGGGATATACACTTTGAAAATATTTAATGTTTGCATTTAACATGTGTTGATGCAATACCTTTAATAAGACTTATTGTATTAATTATTCTCCTTACATGTCAGTAAGAAGGAGTGCCCAACTGAGATATAATAACTTGACTGAAAGATTGTCCTGTTCCCTTACCTTTTTATCAAGGTTAGGGTGGGAATAAGATTCAGTAAAAAACCTGAAATAGAAATTTAGACAACAGCTAATAACAGATGTCAGGTTTAAAGAGCATTGAAAGCAAAAGAGAACAAGCGGGTCTAGAGAGTTGATTTGAAGCGAGCGATTTTGGGCGCCGCACACACTGAAGCTGGGAGAGAGCTCCAGAGAGTCGGGGCCATGAAGCTGAAAGAGTTCTCTCCGAGTGTGGTGCGCTGTTGCTTGGGTATAACACGCAGGCCAGAGTCAGAGGACCTCAGCTTGCGGGCAGGGACCCAGCGGCTCAGCAGCCTGGAGAGATACTCTGGAGCTGTGTGATGGAGGGCCTTGTAGGCAAGCAGGAGAATTTTGAGAGTAATCCTGAACTTTACAGGTAGCCACTGCAGCTGGGCAAGACAGGGGGTTTTGTGATTATGTTTTTGTGCATAAGTCTGTGTGCTTCTTTTCATGTGTAATGCAGACTAAAATATCTTTCTGTTAGTAAGTGCCACCACCATCTAGTGCACAGCAGTGAATTGAAAGCAGAAGGAAGCATCATCCAGTCACTGGCTCTTCTATAAAGACACTCTGACTGATCCAGCCTACATTATGTACATATATCTAAGACAGGCAACTAGAACTGAAGAGCAGCTCCTGAACTCAGGTGAAAACATCGGAACACACACTCTAACAAAATGAAATCTGAAGCTCCTTACTGTTCAGCAATCTTCTTTTATGTACACTGAAATCCTAATCCAGATTTGAAGAGTTCCTCAATACGGTTTGTGTTCAAATAGAAGGTGTGAAAACTACTGTTTTTTTAATGATCTTCGTGTGCTGTTTGTCTCCTGAAGTGGATTCTGAGGTGGTGCTGACACAGTCCATGGTAGTGAAGAAGGATGCCCTGTCCAAAAGATACTACAGAAGTAAGTGTGTGTCTCTCTGGAGCGGCTCCTGGTTTGGGTGAACTGGATGGATTGTAGACTGCAGGTCAATTGATTGAAGACATTGAGAAACACTTTAGTATTGCAACATATTCTACCAGGGAGTGTTTTTCATAGTTCTGGACAGACTGGAGAAAACCCTTTGAAATGTGCCCCTTGGTGTATTCATTAAGCCTGTAACAGCTATCAAAATCAACTGGTATTCTCAGAGGAACAGAAACCATTCCAGTAAATGGAACTCAAACATGAATATAAAGTGAACTATTAAATCCAATAACCACTGTTTCTGTTTTTCTTTCTCTTTGGAACAGCTTTCTGTTGTAAGTATTTTATTTCATTGTGGTACATTAATATGTAGAAATGAATTGTATATTTTTTTTAGAATTGTATCTAAAGGTATATGTTTATTTCATTTACAGATTATAGCATATGTGCTCGTGGTAAGTGTGAATCTGATATTTTAAGAGGATTGGGGTTTAGAATGCATAGCTGACCAAAAGCCTCAAATGTCTGTAACACAAGTAAGGAGTCTGTGTGCTACAAGAGTGCTAGAATGTGACTGTACATTATTATTATTATTACTATGTAACATTTATTTATTTATTTATTTTTTTTTTTTTCCTTTTTAGCAGACACCCTTATCCAGGGCCACTTACAATCGTAAGCAACCAATACACATGTACTGTGCGCTTCAAAAGAAATGAATACATGTTAACAATGGGGCCTCCTGCAGCTGATGCTGACAATATGGAACGGGGTATTATTGTATAATAGTATGAATGAGCTGCTCTTAATAAGAAATTACATCTTTATTTAATACATACTCACATAGTGATTTGTTCTGTATCCTGTGGGAGGGTATATAAAGAAGGAGCCCTGTAGGATTTTGCCAATAATAGAAATGTACAAATAGAGCTACACTCCTTTTAAATCTATAGCTCTCTAATACACTACTGAGGCCCCATTCTTGTATAAAGCAGCCACTGCAGTGACTTCAAATGGACTGAGCTCAATATATAACTTTTATCTTTCACAGTAAGTTGTACTAGAAGTAAATGGATTCTACTTTATGTGAACGAAAATGGATTCACACATTTTATCCAGCAATCAGTGGGATTTTCCCATTGGAAATAGTTGATATTTTGAAATATCACTTAGAGTGCTGGGCTGCAAAAGCAAAGTTTGTGGGGAATAATAGCCATTTTCTATACTGCAGTGTGGAAGGCAAGCAATTTGAGTAGCTCAGTGGTTAGAGAACCTGCAGTGTGGAAGGTAGTGGGTTTGAGTAGCTCAGTGGTTAGAGTTGGGCTGCAGTGTGGAAGGCAGTGGGTTTGAGTAGCTCAGTGGTTAGAGTGCTGGGCTGCAGTGTGGAAGGCAATGGGTTTGAGTAGCTCAGTGGTACTGTGCTGGGCTGCAGTGTGGAAGGCAATGGGTTTGAGTAGCTCAGTGGTTAGAGTGCTGGGCTGCAGTATGGAATGGGGTATTATTGTAGCTCAGTATGAATGAGCTGCTCTTAATAAGAAATGGCATGGGTATTTAATAGCTACTCACATAGTCAGGTGTTCTGTATCCAGTGGGAGGGTATATAAAGAAGGAGCCCTGGCTTTGGATTTTGCCAATAATAGAAGTGTGGGCTGCATAGAGATACACTGGGTTTGAAAGCTCAGTGGTTAGTCTAATACACTACTGGGGCAGTGTTCTTGTATTTGAGCAGCTCACTGGTTAGTGCTGGGCTGCAGTGTGGTGAAGTCAATATATAACTTTTATGCTTTCTGCAGTAAGGTACAGTGGCTACTATGGTAAGTAAATGGGCTGCAGTGTGGTGTATTTTATCCAGCTCAGTGGTTATTGCTGGGCTGCAGTGTGGTGTAATCAGTGGTTAGTGCTGGGCTGCAGTGTGGTGTAGTGGTTTTGACTAGCTCAGTGGTTAGTGCTGGGCTGCAGTGTGGAAGGTAGTGGGTTTGAGTAGCTCAGTGGTTAGTGCTGGGCTGCAGTGTGCAGTGTGTAGTGGTTTTGACTAGCTCAGTGGTTAGTGCTGGGCTGCAGTGTGGTGTAGTGGTTTTGACTAGCTCAGTGGTTAGTGCTGGGCTGCAGTGTGGTGTAGTGGTTTTGACTAGCTCAGTGGTTAGTGCTGGGCTGCAGTGTGGTGTAGTGGGTTTTGACTAGCTCAGTGGTTAGTGCTGGGCTGCAGTGTGGTGTAGTGGTTTTGACTAGCTCAGTGGTTAGTGCTGGGCTGCAGTGTGGTGTAGTGGTTTTGACTAGCTCAGTGGTTAGTGCTGGGCTGCAGTGTGGTGTAGTGGTTTTGACTAGCTCAGTGGTTAGTGCTGGGCTGCAGTGTGGTGTAGTGGGTTTGAGTAGCTCAGTGGTTAGTGCTGGGCTGCAGTGTGGTGTAGTGGTTTTGACTAGCTCAGTGGTTAGTGCTGGGCTGCAGTGTGGTGTAGTGGGTTTGAGTAGCTCAGTGGTTAGTGCTGGGCTGCAGTGTGGTGTAGTGGTTTTGACTAGCTCAGTGGTTAGTGCTGGGCTGCAGTGTGGTGTAGTGGGTTTGACTAGCTCAGTGGTTAGTGCTGGGCTGCAGTGTGGTGGTGTAGTGGGTTTTAGTGCTGGTGGTTGTGGTGTAGTGGGTTTGACTAGCTCAGTGGTTAGTGCTGGGCTGCAGTGTGGTGTAGTGGTTTTGACTAGCTCAGTGGTTAGTGCTGGGCTGCAGTGTGGTGTAGTGGTTTTGACTAGCTCAGTGGTTAGTGCTGGGCTGCAGTGTGGTGTAGTTTGACTAGCTCAGTGGTTAGTGCTGGGCTGCAGTGTGGTGTAGCTCAGTGGTTAGTGCTGGGCTGCAGTGTGGTGTAGTGGTTTTGACTAGCTCAGTGGTTAGTGCTGGGCTGCAGTGGTGACTAGCTCAGTGGTTAGTGCTGGGCTGCAGTGTGGTGTAGTGGTTTTGACTAGCTCAGTGGTTAGTGCTGGGCTGCAGTGTGGTGTAGTGGGTTTGAGTAGCTCAGTGGTTAGTGCTGGGCTGCAGTGTGGTGTAGTGGTTTTGACTAGCTCAGTGGTTAGTGCTGGGCTGCAGTGTGGTGTAGTGGTTTTGACTAGCTCAGTGGTTAGTGCTGGGCTGCAGTGTGGTGTAGTGGTTTTGACTAGCTCAGTGGTTAGTGCTGGGCTGCAGTGTGGTGTAGTGGTTTTGACTAGCTCAGTGGTTAGTGCTGGGCTGCAGTGTGGTGTAGTGGTTTTGACTAGCTCAGTGGTTAGTGCTGGGCTGCAGTGTGGTGTAGTGGGTTTGACTAGCTCAGTGGTTAGTGCTGGGCTGCAGTGTGGTGTAGTGGTTTTGACTAGCTCAGTGGTTAGTGCTGGGCTGCAGTGTGGTGTAGTGGTTTTGACTAGCTCAGTGGTTAGTGCTGGGCTGCAGTGTGGTGTAGTGGTTTTGACTAGCTCAGTGGTTAGTGCTGGGCTGCAGTGTGGTGTAGTGGTTTTGACTAGCTCAGTGGTTAGTGCTGGGCTGCTCAGTGTGTGCTGGGCTACAGTGTGGTGTAGTGGTTTTGACTAGCTCAGTGGTTAGTGCTGGGCTGCAGTGTGGTGTAGTGGTTTTGGCTAGCTCAGTGGTTAGTGCTGGGCTGCAGTGTGGTGTAGTGGTTTTGACTAGCTCAGTGGTTAGTGCTGGGCTGCAGTGTGGTGTAGTGGTTTTGACTAGCTCAGTGGGTAGTGCTGGGCTGCAGTGTGGTGGGTTAGTGCTGGGCTGCAGTGTGGTGTAGTGGTTTTGACTAGCTCAGTGGTTAGTGCTGGGCTGCAGTGTGGTGTAGTGGGTTTGACTAGCTCAGTGGTTAGTGCTGGGCTGCAGTGTGGTGTGCTGGGCTGCAGTGTGGTGTAGTGGTTTTGACTAGCTCAGTGGTTAGTGCTGGGCTGCAGTGTGGTGTAGTGGTTTTGACTAGCTCAGTGGTTAGTGCTGGGCTGCAGTGTGGTGTAGTGGTTTTGACTAGCTCAGTGGTTAGTGCTGGGCTGCAGTGTGGTGTAGTGGGTTTGACTAGCTCAGTGGTTAGTGCTGGGCTGCAGTGTGGTGTAGTGGTTTTGACTAGCTCAGTGGTTGCTGGGCTGCAGTGTGGTGTAGTGGTTTTGACTAGCTGCTGCTGGGCTGCAGTGTGGTGTAGTGGTTTTGACTAGCTCAGTGGTTAGTGCTGGGCTGCAGTGTGGTGTAGTGGTTTTGACTAGCTCAGTGGTTAGTGCTGGGCTGCAGTGTGGTGTAGTGGTTTTGACTAGCTCAGTGGTTAGTGCTGGGCTGCAGTGTGGTGTAGTGGGTTTGCTGGGCTAGTGTGGTGTAGTGGGTTTGAGTAGCTCAGTGGTTAGTGCTGGGCTGCAGTGTGGTGTAGTGGTTTTGACTAGCTCAGTGGTTAGTGCTGGGCTGCAGTGTGGTGTAGTGGTTTTGAGTAGCTCAGTGGTTGGGTGCTGGGCTGCAGTGTGGTGTAGTGGGTTTGACTAGCTCAGTGGTTAGTGCTGGGCTGCAGTGTGGTGTAGTGGGTTTGACTAGCTCAGTGGTTAGTGCTGGGCTGCAGTGTGGTGTAGTGGTTTTGACTAGCTCAGTGGTTAGTGCTGGGCTGCAGTGTGGTGTAGTGGTTTTGACTAGCTCAGTGGTTAGTGCTGGGCTGCAGTGTGGTGTAGTGGTTTTGACTAGCTCAGTGGTTAGTGCTGGGCTGCAGTGTGGTGTAGTGGTTTTGACTAGCTCAGTGGTTAGTGCTGGGCTGCAGTGTGGTGTAGTGGTTTTGACTAGCTCAGTGGTTAGTGCTGGGCTGCAGTGTGGTGTAGTGGTTTTGACTAGCTCAGTGGTTAGTGCTGGGCTGCAGTGTGGTGTAGTGGTTTTGACTAGCTCAGTGGTTAGTGCTGGGCTGCAGTGTGGTGTAGTGTGTAGTGGTTTTGACTAGCTCAGTGGTTAGTGCTGGGCTGCAGTGTGGTGTAGTGGTTTTGACTAGCTCAGTGGTTAGTGCTGGGCTGTGGGTTTTTTGACTAGCTCAGTGGTTAGTGCTGGGCTGCAGTGTGGTGTAGTGGTTTTGACTAGCTCAGTGGGTAGTGCTGGGCTGCAGTGTGGTGTAGTGGTTAGTGCTGGGCTGCAGTGTGGTGTAGTGGTTTTGACTAGCTCAGTGGTTAGTGCTGGGCTGCAGTGTGGTGTAGTGGGTTTGACTAGCTCAGTGGTTAGTGCTGGGCTGCAGTGTGGTGTAGTGGTTTTGACTAGCTCAGTGGTTAGTGCTGGGCTGCAGTGTGGTGTAGTGGTTTTGACTAGCTCAGTGGTTAGTGCTGGGCTGCAGTGTGGTGTAGTGGTTTTGACTAGCTCAGTGGTTAGTGCTGGGCTGCAGTGTGGTGTAGTGGGTTTGACTAGCTCAGTGGTTAGTGCTGGGCTGCAGTGTGGTGTAGTGGTTTTGACTAGCTCAGTGGTTAGTGCTGGGCTGCAGTGTGGTGCAGTGGTTAGTGCTGGGCTGCAGTGTGGTGTAGTGGGTTTGACTAGCTCAGTGGTTAGTGCTGGGCTGCAGTGTGGTGTAGTGGTTTTGACTAGTGGGTTTGACTAGCTCAGTGGTTAGTGCTGGGCTGCTTTGTGGTGGTAGTGGGTTAGAGTGTTTAGTGCTGTGCTGTGCTGGTGTGGTGGGCTGCAGTGGGTTTGAGTAGCTCAGTGGTTAGTGCTGGGCTGCAGTGTGGTGTAGTGGTTTTGACTAGCTCAGTGGTTAGTGCTGGGCTGCAGTGTGGTGTAGTGGTTTTGACTAGCTCAGTGGTTAGTGCTGGGCTGCAGTGTGGTGTGTGTAGTGGTTTTGACTAGCTCAGTGGTTAGTGCTGGGCTGCAGTGTGGTGTAGTGGGTTTGACTAGCTCAGTGGTTAGTGCTGGGCTGCAGTGTGGTGTAGTGGTTTTGACTAGCTCAGTGGTTAGTGCTGGGCTGCAGTGTGGTGTAGTGGTTTTGACTAGCTCAGTGGTTAGTGCTGGGCTGCAGTGTGGTGTAGTGGTTTTGACTAGCTCAGTGGTTAGTGCTGGGCTGCAGTGTGGTGTAGTGGTTTTGACTAGCTCAGTGGTTAGTGCTGGGCTGCAGTGTGGTGTAGTGGTTTTGACTAGCTCAGTGGTGTGCTGGGCTGCAGTGTGGTGTAGTGGGTTTGACTAGCTCAGTGGTTAGTGCTGGGCTGCAGTGTGGTGAGTTAGTGAGCTCAGTGGTTAGTGCTGGGCTGCTGCAGTGTGGTGTAGTGGTTTTGGCTAGCTCAGTGGTTAGTGCTGGGCTGCAGTGTGGTGTAGTGGTTTGTGCTGGGCTGCAGTGTGGTGTAGTGGTTTTGACTAGCTCAGTGGTTAGTGCTGGGCTGCAGTGTGGTGTAGTGGTTAGTGCTGGGCTGCAGTGTGGTGTAGGTCAGTGGTTTTGAGTGGGCTCAGTGTGCTCAGTGGTTAGTGCTGGGCTGCAGTGTGGTGTAGTGGGTTTGACTAGCTCAGTGGTTAGTGCTGGGCTGCAGTGTGGTGTAGTGGGTTTGACTAGCTCAGTGGTTAGTGCTGGGCTGCAGTGTGGTGTAGTGGTTTTGACTGTGGTTAGTGCTGGGCTGCAGTGTGGTGTAGTGGTTTTGACTAGCTCAGTGGTTAGTGCTGGGCTGCAGTGTGGTGTAGTGGTTTTGACTAGCTCAGTGGTTAGTGCTGGGCTGCAGTGTGGTGTAGTGGGTTTGACTAGCTCAGTGGTTAGTGCTGGGCTGCAGTGTGGTGTAGTGGTTTTGACTAGCTCAGTGGGTAGTGCTGGGCTGCAGTGTGGTGTAGTGGTTTTGACTAGCTCAGTGGTTAGTGCTGGGCTGTGTGGTGTGGTAGCTCAGTGGTTTTGCTGGGCTGCAGTGTGGTGTAGTGGTTTGACTAGCTCAGTGGTTAGTGCTGGGCTGCAGTGTGGTGTAGTGGTTAGTGCTGGGCTGCAGTGGGCTGCAGTGTGTTGTAGTGGGTTTGACTAGCTCAGTGGTTAGAGAAAGTGGTGCCCTGCAGAGTGGAAGGCAATGTGCATGCATATGGATCTGGGTATTACTTTTTCATTCATTAGTCTTTTAGCAGTCACTTTTATCCAAAGTGACATCGAGACTAGGGGGTGTACTGTGCTCCAACAACTGCTGCTGCAGTCTCTTACAATAGGAGCCCAGTTTTACTTGCTCAGGGTCACACACAGTGAGGGAGTGGCTGAGCTGGGATGTGAACCTCCTGGTATCAAGCCCTTTCTTTAACCAAAGGGCCACTGTCCCTGAGTAGCTCAGGGGTTTCAGTTCTGGGCTACAGTGTGGAAGGCAGTGGGTTTAAGAAGCTCTATGTTAAAAATCGACTGTTTCTAATTTTCTTTTCTTTTTTTGTGTAGCTCATCACTATCACTACTATTTCTACTACCGTCATGGGTACCACTGCCATCCCTGTGAGTATGCCTTATTATTACTGCACACATTGGCAGTGGGATATAGTAGAACAATCTGAAATAGAAAACCAAGTGTCAGTCCATATCAGTTTAGAACATGTGCTTGAGCAGGTCCAATATGGATGGAGCTCCAAGAGAGACACAGAATTGTTGGAATAAGTTTTATAACAGATGCCATCCATCATAATCCTTCAACTGGAAATGTCATGATAGTTTATAATTCATCTTTCAACTGCATTGTCTCAAGGTCATTCGTAACTTACTGGAAAGAGGAAAGTTAACCTGTTGATCAAGAAATGTATACTTAAACTTATTACAATGTATGTGATCTTATGCTGGAGTAATCAACTCCACACATAATCACAGCCAATCTGAAGACTGGGGTTGTTGCTGTTGTATGGTGTGTGGACAGTAGGTCTCTGTGGGAGCTCATTATGTCAGGGTTGGCGTTCAGTTGAGAAGAAGAGTCCACTCACCTCAATCTCCTGTGAAACTTTTGTCATTTTAGTGAAACAAAATCTAAAAGCAGGGGCCAAACAGAGGAGCTTTGATCCAGGATAGCTCTGAATAAAACCTCAGAAACATGTTTGGCATTTGCACTAGTATAGAGGGTTTGCATGTCTTTTATTGATTGGATTGTATTGCGAGGTTGTGGCGGCTCCACAGTCTACCAGTTGATTCCATAGCCTTTGGGATTGTGAAATTGCATGCATGAATTACACAAAGCTTTTCTCAAATTGCTCATTCAAATAGAGTGTGGAGGATGCTATCTACACATGGGAGAGAGTTCAACTCTGCAGCTCAGTGTGACACTGATTGTCTATATTATTAGACAATGCTGACCATTACCACCCCACAATCTCATTACCTAGCTGTGCAATGCGCTGTAGTGTATGGATCACAATAATAGCTTTTCTGCCCAGGTTGCTGATCATGTCTTCAATTGGTTTCAGACCGAAGTACCTACCGCTGCAGGCGATGCCAGCACTACTGAGAAGCAGCAGCGCCCAGGGATCACAGTGCTGGAGTTTACCTGACAGCAGACCTGCAAACAAAGCTTAAACACACCAGCAACCTGCTTTTGTAGCATTGCTGCACCCTTTCTGTTCTGGTCCCTCTCCCCACACACAGCTATAGCACACATACTGATTTCTATCAGGACATTCACAGTTTGTTTCAAACAGCTGCTCCCTGCTGTGCATTTGGTCAATCTCTTCAAGGATATATAATAGAGACAACATTATTTTTCTATTGATGATACCCTACCTCTTATGAAGCAGGTCTTTACATTGTATGGAAAGTTGTCCTTGTTTAACATGTAGTCTCAGATTCTAAGTGAGATCACATGCTCTCACATGTTTGAATAGAAACACAGCTGCACATGGGAACATATAGAAACCGTTCCTCAGAGAGCGTGCTTGATTGATCTGCCCCAGCTCATAATCACTCCACCCAGTCAGGTTTGACCAGTACACTCCTTTCTTCTCCCAGTTCCACCCTGTGATGTCAAAAGTGTCCAGTGACAGGCGTTGTTCACACTGACAAAAACATTGTGTTTATATAGAGATTTTCTTCATCTTTCAATTATTTTAAAATCTCTTTATTTGCATTCATGACAACAAATGCTCAAACTGCTGACCAGTATAAACCAAAACAACAACACTGTCTGCTGTTACATGAAACTGGGAAAAATGCCTCTCTCTTTCTGCAAAGCTTTTTCAGCAATAAAGCTATTAGCATCAATGTCTCGTTTTGGACTGGTTTGTTTCACATGACGTGTGTGCTTTTCATACTGCCACCACTGAAATCACTCACAAAGCCTCTTTATTGACAGCAAAGAACTCTTAACAGTGCAAGGGAGAATTCCTATATTTCCTCTTTCTTCTGCATTGCATATTTAGTAAAGGAGAAAGTTCCTGATTGTTTCTATAATCTCATGGGTTTAGCAGTTCAGAAGCACGGTGCTCCCAGGTTAATTGTTACTTGCATATTGTGGGTAAACCAAGAGGCATTAGAGATGCTGGAGGCGTTATGGCAAATCCTGCTTTTACTTTATTGTGTGCTCCCTCAATTAAACTGGTTATTGAACCTGGACCATCTCTCGTCTTTCACTTCTACTAATGAATTACTCGCCAACTCTGGGGAAACACAAATGTGTGTATTGTATTATCATGATGTGCTAGAATTGACCTTGCGCTAAAGACTCACTGTGCTGTCTGTATTAACTTGTATTATAACAAGGTCAAGCTTATCGATTAATATCAGAGGGCATTTGGACAGCATTTAAATACTCACACTTCTGAACATAAGAAAGTTTACAAACAAGAGGAGGCCATTCGGCCACAACAGACCACACTGTAGTGTTTAGATGACTGGGTGTGAGGAGCCTTGTGTTAACGATGGGGGAACTGGGCTGACTGGGGAGGTAAATGCTACCTATTTCAATTGTCTTATTACTGTACTGTTATTACATTATGGACAGCAGTGGTGGTCTGGCTCCCTCTTATGGTCATTGTTCATATCTGCAGTGTGTCTCTTAAAGGTCACATTAATGGAAGCTATAGTGCTGCTGACAGTAGTAATCTCCTGCATCTTCAGCCTGGACTCCAGGCAGCATGAAGTTTGTTCTTGAGCTGCTGTCAGTGAATGGAGCTGGAGCTCCAGAGACTCGGCTATTCAGTGAAGAGGAGTTTAGGAGCTCCTTCGGGTTTCTGCACATACCAGGCTAGACTGCTGGTAAAACCAGAGCTACTGGATCTGCAGTTCAGAGTGACACTCCCTCCTATAGAGACAGACTCCACTCTGGGACTCCGAGTCAGGACAATCTGACCGCTGGATTCTGAAAATAAAAACACAGAACATCAACTCTCCGAGTCAACAGCCTCGTCCATTAACTGCATTCCACTGTTTGCTGAGGAAGTGCTGATATTAATAATAAATAATAAGAATGATGATTTCTTACCATGAGCAAAGAGTTCCAGTGTCCAGAGGAGGAGCCCCAGTGAAGCCATGCTCTCTGTGTGTCTCAGTGACTGTGAAAGGGCTCAACTGTCAGCTTTAAAACCCCTGAGCAATGGAGCAGTGCAGTTATTCTAGCTGTTGTGTAGAGCAGTGAGGCAGTCACAGGTATGCAAAGCACCTTCCTTTATACAAATTCTGTCCCAGGCAGTTAAATGAGATCTGAGCCGTGAGCACCAGTGGGGCTTCATAGGGTTGGGCCACTTTTACTGTTTTCTTCTATTTTTCCCCCAGTCAAAGCTCTCAGTATATCATTGCTGTCTAATCTGTGAGTCTGTTTAAACTGACAATAATGCTTCTGTTTGTGTCATTATTTTAATCCTATTGAGAATTAAAGGGTATGTAGTACCCTACCCCTAACCCTAGTGTTATACCTTCCCATGTGTTGCTGCTGCTGTACAAGTAATGGACTTGTCAATTTTCTTGTCATTTTTCTCATTTTGACAGCTTCTTCCTCTTCTAAATGTAACATCTACTTCACTGTCTTTCACAGGTCTTTCCAAGAGGTACCTTGAACTGCTACTAGTGCGTTTTCATGATTTCAATCATGCTAATATTTAACAAGCCAAGGGGAAAAGGTAGAACACTCATGTATTGATTTCTTTATTGATTGATTGATTGATGTGTGTGAAAGGGTACACACAGTGACTGATCACACTCCATTGCCATGGCAATCCCAGCTCACTGAGAAACACATGGCTCTTGTATTGACATGCTGTTTTGAGAAAGATTGGAACAAACCAGCTTTCTTTCATTTAGAACGAGACTGAATTAGTGGGGAGTCTGTGATATAGGGAATTCAAGTGAATATTGTGAATGTGTTATAAATATTGCATTGCCTCTTGCCAACTCATTTGTAGACATGTGTTAAACTCACAGGGCTATAAACACTCCCAGAGTACTGAAGCATGTGCTGCCAATGCAAAGTGTCTTTTCTATGCAAATTGTCTTCCTTGGCACAGCAGCCACTTCTAGCCAAGCAGTGCTCTTAAGTTTAAACTCATTTTCAGCTGATGCAGTTTCTTTGCCTTTCAGAAAAGCACAAAGAACACCAAATAGCTTCTAGTTTTCTTTGTGTTGAGTTTGTACAAACACAGCTATTTCTGTCTCTTCTCTCTTCTCTCAAACAATTCATCTTAGTCACAGCTGTGATTATGTAGCTTTGTTACACAGTATAAATAATTATTAATTGCAAAATATTAAAATCAGAGCTGCAGGTTAACAGATCCATCATAAACTTTGTGAAATCAAATCCATTCAAGAAGCAAACATTTTGATTTTGCACATTGCTAATGTTGAGTGAAAAGTTTCCATTTTTTTTCCTGTGGACCCCCTGGACTGTCTCTGAGGACCCCAGGTTAAGAACCACTGCTCTGGATTAAAGAGCATCATTTTATTACTCTCTCTCTCCCTCTTGTGGTCACAGAGTGTAGTCAGTCTGTGCTCTAGGATTCATAAGAGGCTCAACTGTCTCAGTTTACTGTGAATATTTAAAAAAAGTAACGTTCATGACAAAATCCTCTAAAAGATGCATTGAATTCAGTGTTTTAATTGGCTGAATCAGCCCTCCTTTTTTCTTTTATCTAGATTAAAGTTGGAAAATGCTTCCAGTAGCTGCAGCAGAAAGAATGTGTGCATATCATGCAAGGATGTGAGAAGAGTAGGGATGAAACAGAGGAACAGAGAGCAGCAGAAAGTATACAAGTGGAGTATAGAGAGGAAGAAAAAGGAAGCAGAAAAGAGCAAAGAAACAATGAGAAAGTATAAGAGAAATCTTTGAAAATGACATGAACCAGAACCACAACTTCATGAGAATCATTTGACAAACTCACCGTCAAAAGTTCTCTTTTCAGCTCAGTCACTCGGGAAGGCAGTAAGTGGAGTAAACTGGGCACTTCCAAAGAGCCCCAGGAAGAAAAGTGTAGTGGTAAAGAATATGGCAACTACATTTGCTTTGGCTCTGGTAGAGAAGCATGCTTCCACAAAAAGAGCTGAAGTGAGTGAAACAGAATATCAGGTTTGTGCATTCTATGAGATTGATTGTGTGTCCCGTCAGCTGCCTGGATGAAAAGACTGCATCAGTACCAGAAGAGAGGAGGCACAAAAAAAGAAAGCACAAAAATGTGCTCATGATGAGGGTTCTTGAAGCTCACCGCCTCTTCAAGAATGAATATCCTGATGGAAAAATCTGAACATCAAAAAAAGTTTGCAGCATTGCGCCCTGTGCACGTTCAACCTGTCTGTCTGTCATTACCATGAGAACACAAAGATGCTACTAGAGGGTTTATTCATCTTGTTCACCCTTACCATGCCGAGCAATGTACACTGTAGTCTGCATCGAGCTGATTGGAGCTTTTTTGCTACAGCACACGGCAAAGGGCCAGTTGATGGAGTTGCAGGTAAAGCAATGCGTACAGTTTGGAGGCGCATTCTGCAAAAGCATGCTGTTGTCAACACAGCAGAAGAATTTGCTAAGGTGGCAAAAGAAGCATGCCCAAATGTGTGCATCATTTATATTACAAATCAGGTGGTAAAGAAGGCACAAGATGAATGGGCAAACAGGTGGGAACAGAACTGTCCAAAGAAAACCCCAAACATGCAGAGCATTCACTATGCTAGAACGCTTAGCAACACTGAACTGGAGGTCAGCACAGTAGGTCCATTTCTGGAAGAAATTCATCCTGACTGGAAAATGGTCAGTGTGTTTGGCATTGTGGATCAAGCAACAGCTATGGCAAATTATCCATTCAAAAGCACTGAACTGGCAGTAAATGAGTACTGCATTGTTATGTGTGAATGTGTGAAAGTGTTTCCCTGGCACAGTTCAATCAATCAATCAATCAACCAATCAATCAATGTTTATTTTATATAGCGCCTTTCACAGTGGAACACCATCACAAAGCTCTTTACAAGATGCGGTAACATCAAGAAAATCCATAATACTTTAAATACAGAGAAATGCATAATACATGATATACAGTTAAAAAAGCATAATACATGATAGTAGCATATTACATGAAATAGTATCAGTAACACAGCAGCTAATAGCAGAGATCAGGCTTAAAGAGCAGAGCTGAAGAAACCATACCGGCCCTGCCAGAGGAGCTCCTCAGTGTTGTGCATCCATGCAAAGGGGGCCGGAAGTGGGCTACACAGAAGGATGTAACGTGGTGCCTGGCTTCATCTGTTCACATGTGCATTTCATACCTCAGACATGGAAATCTGCATTCATTTCAATCGTTGGATTGCACTGCTGCTCTTGTTGAAGCCCCAGAGTGTGCAATATGGGACAGGGGGTCAGTGTGAGGGGCAGTGCTGCACTGGGTGTGCTGCGGAGGGGCTGGGGGCACTTTTACATTGTTTTGAAATCTGTATATAAATATTGTGCTATTCATAAAGGAAGGGATGCGGCTGTGAAAGGCGCTATAAAATGAGCCGTGGTCACTGTGTGAACCCACAGAATCCAGGTTTAAAAGAGCCCCCCTCTCTGAGGTTGGAGCAGTGCAGTGTCAGTGTGTAGAGCTGCTGTGTTTGCAATGAGCCGTGTGATGTGTGGAGTCAGTGGAGCCCTTTAGAGAGCTGCAATACTGGACTGACACTGAGAGAAGAGGGGCTCCACTGTGCAGGACTGCTGTTCACTGCTGCTCTGTTCTTGTACAATAACTCTCCTCATGGCATTCTCCATTCTCCCTCACTACTGCATGCCAGCTCCTGATTGAGGGCTCACTGGATTCAACTCATTCCTCTCCTGTGTCTTGAATCAGACACGCCGGCTCCCTTCAGTCCCTGCTCAATGTTGAGGAGCCACAGCAGATCCTGTACAGCTGCAATGACACTGTCTTTAGCTTTGAAAAAGGGACCTGTGGCTTTTTGTATCAGAGCATTCATTCCTTCATTTCTTAACAGCTTCCATATCCTTAATGAAAAGTTTAGGCATCAGGATTCATGAACATCTTCGTCTGAGAATCAGATATATAAAATGTGAGTTACATAGTTTCAATTCTTGTAATAACTGAATGATGTTTCAGAATGTAGAATAGATGGTATCATCACTACATTACTAGAGGACCCAGTAGTCACAACAAAATCAGTTGGTTTAAATAGACTAATATTGAATCCATACCTACACATGACTGTGCTTCATTCAGGAAAGGATTTATTCCTCATTTAAAAAATGTTTTTTTTTTATATTGAGATAACTTTATCATTATTATTATATATATTATATTATAAATTATTTATTTACACATTCTGAGAAATGACAATGAATGAGGCGAATCAGTAGTAAAGGGATGCATGACTAAATAAATGCACGGAATTGCTGCTGCCGCCTAATCAAGGCACCAGTGCGCATTAATAGAATGACTAATTGAGATGATTAAAGGAATCGGGAGAATATTGATCAATAAGTGGTTTCATTAAGCAGACTACATGAGCACCTTGCGGTGGCAGGAATTAAGTGCAGCCTAAGAAAGGAGGTCGTGGAAAATACAAAACTTATAAGGGCTGTAGAGCTGACAAATTAAACATTCAATCCAGTCACTGTGTCTGTGGTGATTTCACAAAATAATAACATTTAACAATCCTTGCATTATCAAGAGGTCCAGTATTCTGATCCCATTATGAAGCCAATATGGCACCAACTTAAACCCAGTAATGGTGTTTCTTAATGGGCCAGTACTGTGCCAGTTCCTAGCCAATTCAGATTGCCAGCACTGGGCCATGTACTGGGCCCATGTGCAAAAGATATTGATCCAATTCTGTAATGTAATTGGGCTAATATAGTCACATTGGCCTGTCAGCATTGCACCAATACTGGCCAAAAGGTTTGCTAATAGTGATCCAGTATTGGCCCATTTCAGACATGTTTACTGGCTACCAACTAGCAGCTATATATTCATTTATTTATTCATTTATACAAGCCGTCTAACCTGTTCTGGAGTGTGGATATGCAAATGCCCCTGCGTTTTAAACAATGTCTCGCAGGAAGCCTGGACTTACACAGAATAGCTCCAGAGATAATAAACACATTGAAACAGTTTCAAATAAAAGCTGACTTGATGAGTCTCCCTGCAATGAGGACCTGTATGGGTGGTTCCATGGTGAGAGTCCCTGCAATGAGGGACCTGTATGGGTGGTTCCATGGTGAGAGTCCCTGCAATGAGGACCTGTATGGGTGGTTCCATGGTGAGAGTCCCTGCAATGAGGACCTGTATGGGTGGTTCCATGGTGAGAGTCCCTGCAATGAGGACCTGTATGGGTGGTTCCATGGTGAGAGTCCCTGCAATGAGGACCTGTATGGGTGGTTCCATGGTGAGAGTCCCTGCAATGAGGACCTGTATGGGTGGTTCCATGGTGAGAGTCCCTGCAATGAGGACCTGTATGGGTGGTTCCATGGTGTAATGTTTAGTATACTGGACTCTGAATCCAGTGATCTGAGTTCACCTCTTAGTGAACCTGTTTCTTTTACATCTCTCTTACAGAACACTTTATACACAGCTTTTACTTTACAATAACAAATGCTTTAAAATGTTACAGCTACCCCCCCCCCCCCAAAAAAAAAAAAAAAGTCAACTCTGCTGGGACTTGAACCCACAGCCTCTGAATCACCTCTCAAACCCACAGCCTCAGTGCTTGAATAGAAGTCCAATGTGCTCTCCATTGCTCCACTCCTAGTTTTATTTCTGTTCTATCAAAGAGGAGTTTTTTTTTAGACATTACTCTTTAAAGTGAATGTAAAGAATGCAGATTGATGTCTAGAGTGTGAAATGCGGATTTTGAAAGATGTTGGTTTATTTTGCAAAACTGTGGCGTACTTCATTTTGCAGTGAAGACAAGCCTACAGATATTATACTCGTCAGTTTAGTTTCACTACAGGCATTCCAACCTGACTGGGAATCGAACAGAGACCTCAGAGGTGAGAGCACTGAATCCTAACCACCAGAGCACCAGGGAAGCTGCTTACTGATGAGAGCTTCTGGGGTGGAATGAATTATTCCTGAGCAAATAAGGTGCAGGAATCCTGCTGAACATTCTCACTACATGAACAGTGTGCTGCTGGGCTCTGGAATTACTCTCTCTCTCTCCCTCTTGTGGTCACAGTGTGTAGTGCAGTCTGTGCTGCTGGGCTGTGTAATTGCAATAGAAATCCCTTCCCATGCTGGAGGAATGACATGCTGTAACCTCTGTTCTGCCACACACTGATGTGAGTCTGCAGGAATAACTGGGGCGTGGGACAGACAGCTTACAGCAACTCTCAGAGAGGACAGCAAGGGGAGAATCATTGTGTTTAAAATGTTGGCCTGCTAAAGGGACATTTTAACATTCTTTAATATTCACTGGCAGGGCTGGAAGTTGCAGATGCTGAGATATTAGAGTCAGTGTTTCCCAGCATGTATCACTGTGAGCAACTCCTTCCTCCAGACACAGACCACACTGTAGTGTTTAGATGACTGTGTGTGAGGAGCCTTGTGTTAACAATGAGAGAACTGGGCTGACTGGGGAGGTAACTGCTGCCTATTTCAATTGTCTTATTAATGTACTGTTTTTACATGATGGACAGCAGTGGTGCTCTGGCTTCCTCCTGTGGTCAGTGTTAATATCTGCAAAGTGTCTCTCTTGTGGTCAAATTAATGAGTGCCCTTTATTCAGCTGAACACAGAGCAGCTCCTGTGTAGCTGTCACTGAATCTCTTTATTCCATGAATTGCTGTATTGAGCTGGAGGCTCAGAGAGAGTCTCCTCTTTCCTATGTTTGTTTTGTGTTGAACCCTCAGAGCACTCTGGATATTTACTGACACCCCCTCCCCTTTCCCAGCTTGCTTTTTGCTCTTTCTTTTTGCATTAGGACTCTATAGAGTGCTTGTATGTAAGTGTAGCACCCGCTAGGCAGGGCTTACACACAATTCAAATACAGGGGCACATTTGTAGTCGTCTACGCAGACTAGTGCGTAAGACATTGGGCAAATAAAACACTTCCAGGTTATTTTATTCTGAAAGCAAATCAAGGATGGGATCAAAAACATGGCCGCTTCCAATTAAAAAATTATCTTTTATTTTATTACAGATAAAAGGAAATCGAATGTTAGAAGCAGATTAATACACAGCAGTAAACGTTCAGCACCAGAAGCACACTGAAGTGCGCAGTGCAATAAATACCTGAGAAAAATGATTTATTAACATTGCAATCAATACAAACAAATACAAATATAAACAACGACCCGTCTGAAAACAACACAGAACACAAAACACAGCAGAGTCCGCGCAGGCAGGGGATGTGGGGCAGCTGCATGCATCATTTTGTGCAGCAGATCAATCTGTAACCCCATTCAACATCATCTCCTGCTTTACCAGACAAGGAACAGACAAAAGCCTCACAAGAATTGACCAGCTCCTTGCTTACACTGTATCACTCTGTTTCCCCAGTTTGCTCGTTGACTGACAATGTCCTGCATGCTTGACAATGAAGTCAGAATGGTTTCTTCCTCTTTCAATGCGATGCATTGCTTGTATCAGCCTGTGAAAGCATGCATTCCACACAGGGCTTCACACTGATAGTGCCAAGTCCTTGCACACCCAGCAGCTTCCACAGCTAAACCTCCCTGTGTGTTCCTGTCAATGCTACACTTTATAGCATGAAAACAAAACTGCTTCATTCACCATTGTGATATTTCAAACATTCGACATTTATTTAAAAACAGAGAGCAAAACTTCAAACAACAGATGTGTTTTTCGACTCAAAAGAGCCGTCCTCAGAGTTTAAAAGAAACAAAGCAAACCCAGCCCTTAATATAGTTCTTAGCAATTAGTGAACATGATTAAACACACGTTTGTTAAGCACACAATTCATTATCACACACATACACTTCATCAAGTCCAGTTTGCAATCAGATATCCCAACATCAACGATTGGCAAATAAGTTACAATTTGTAAACCAAACAACCCTTAATAGATCTGAATCAATTGGTCAAGATGATTAGATAGAGGTATTGTTAAACAGCCAGCTCATTACCACAAGCACACACTTAATGACGTGAAATGTACAATGAATGATCTAACCAGCAACGATTTGCAAATTGAAACAAACCCCACCCTTAATATAGTTGTTAAATTGCACAATGTGAATTAACGCTGTGTTTGTGTGCGTCCTCCATGCTTTCACACTCTCAGCACTTTACTGAGGATCAGAGCACCAAATACAAATGAATGAAATGCTTCAACTTTCAGCAGGAGGGTTACAGTTGGTAACATTACTGATACACTTTATATAAATAGCCTTTTATTCATATTTCTTTCTTTTATAGTTTCAATTAGAAGTATATTACATTGCTTTGAAGAAATGTAAAGAATTCAAAACAATCTTGTATATTAATATTGAAATAAATTAATGTGTTTTAAACCACAGATTGTTTTCAAACTTGTGATGCAATAGAAATATGTTGGCTTGTAATATGCTATGTATGTATGTATGTTTGTATGCATGTATATATTTATTTATTTCCTTTAAGAGGAGTAGAGTGTCTGATTTAGTTTATCTTCAGGTTGTATTTTAGTATCAGATAATGAACAATGTTCACCTTTATCTTTTCCTTCCTGGAGATAAATCAATAATTATATTTTCATTTTCATTTGAAACTAAATTAGTAAATATAAATCCAATGACAGCCCTTCAGCCTCTGCAATGTATAAGAATACATGAATAATCAATATATTTAACAGATTCATCTTGTCTTTTATTTGGAGCCCTTGTTATTAAGCTCAGTGTGTTTGTGTGCAGTTGAGATCCTCCACAGGCTGTGTCCCGTTTCATTGCCTTCACCCTCAGCACCTGCAGTAGGTCCCAGCTGCAGCAATGCAGTCGCTGTGCAGTCCTGCTGAGGGAGGTTTTTGTATGGGTGTGTAGCATCAGAGTTTGAGAGCTTCTCCAGGTTTCTGTTGGTACCAGGCTAGGTAGCTATTACCATGCACTGCGCTGCTGACTTTACAGCTCAGAGCGAATGTGTCTCCTGGGAGAACAGATTTCACTGCTGGAGTCTGAGTCACAGTATACTGTCCACTAATAATAAAATAGAAGATGATAGTAAATAATTGAAATAAATGATGAAAACGGATTACAATTCTAGACTTTTTCATTTGATTTCATTCACTTTGCCTTTTTTACTTTTAATACTTATATATGTGGAATTGTCCCACAAGTAGATGATTCTTCCCTGAGTGCAGATGACAAGTGCCCAGATGAAGATGCTGATAAAAGTCATTGTTGTTGTGGATTCTGTTGCTAAGAAGGGCAGCTCTCAATCATGAAGTGTTAAACTCACAGGGCTATAAACACCTACCAATGTGCTACCAATGCAAAGTGTCTTTTCTATGCAAATTGTCTGCCTTGGCACAGCAGCCACTTCTAGCCAAGCAGTGCTCTTAAGTTTAAACTCATTTTCAACTGATTCATTTTCTTTGTCAGTCGGAAAAAATAGCTTCTAGTTTTCCTTGTGTTGAGTTTCAAGGTATCAATGTCCCTACTGACAGCTCTTCGAGCGCCATGCCTTAGCCATGTCTCATTGCACACAACCGGCAACATTTCAACATCTGGTACTGATCACATGTTGGAAGTTTGTCAGAATCTCAGAGCTGTAAAATGTAATTCCTTATTAGTTCTGTATTGATGTACAAACATGTGATGGGTGCAGGTTTGTTGTGAAAAGCAGAGCACTGTTGGTGTTTCATTATGTATGTGTTTTAATTTGGAAGCCTCATATTTGTGCTTGCGCTGTGTCTGTGTAAATGTGTGTGCATACGAATTAACTGGAAACAATGGCATGTGTTCTTGTTTGAAATGAGTTCACCAAAAAGAGGCAGCTTTATTTTCCAGCATGCTGCATTTATGACTGTACTTATTTCCAACATTTCAAAGTTGTGGATAACTATTCAACACCAGCTGGTGTGCTCCTTGCTTTGTTTAACAAAAGCTCTATTTCATAATCCCATGATTAGTACTCACTTTAACTTAAGAAAAGCCTACAGCAGGCCTAGGCAGCTCTGCTGTAATAACCTGTTGTGATGGGGAACTCCTCGTCTATATGAATATGTTTGGAACTGGCAGGGAGGGGGTTAAATTTCTCCCAGCCAGAAAAACATGTGAGAATGTGGCTGGAGCTCTAATTGAATGATTATTGATTCATTGGGTTCCAGCCACAGGGGAAAAAAGACAGGGGAGAGGTGCTGGCTGGAAGTGTTCTTTTGTTTGGGAGTTTGTTGTGTGTTGGAGAGTTTTGTGTTTTGAAAGAAGAGTGTCTTGTTTTTTTTTTTTTAGACTTGGAACCTGACCATTTACTTTGAAAGTTCACTTATTTCTGTTTGAACCTCTTTTCTGTTGGCCCTTGTGCCTATTTATTTAATCATTTTTGTTTAATAAAGAACTTTATTTTTGCCTTTACATTGTCTCTGAGCCTCAGACCTCTGTCATCCTGTCACACGTGTCTTACTACTGTGTTATTACATTATAAAAAGGAGGGCTGTTCTGGCTTTCTCTTTTGGTCAGTGTAAATATTTGCAGACTGTGTTGTGTGTCAGTTAGGATTGTGTCTGATGGTTTGATTTAATTTGTTTAAAATGAAGTCAAATCCAAAAGGACTTTAATGGTAAGTTGAGGATCTGTTTCTGTCCCTCACTGCCAGGGGTGGAATCAAGGGACAATGAATCCCAAGCGTGGAGATATTAGTCAGACACAGACCACGCTGTAGTGTTTAGATGACTGGGTGTGAGGAGTCTTGTGTTAACGATGGGAGAACTGGGCTGACTGGGGAGGTAACTGCTGCCTATTTCAATTGTCTTATTACTGTACTATTATTACATTATGGACAGCAGTGGTGCTCTGGCTCCCTCTTGTGGTCAGTGTTAATATCTGCAGTGTGTCTCTTAAAGGTCACATTATTGGAAGCTACAGTGCTGCTGACAGTAGTAATCTCCTGCATCTTCAGCCTGGACTCCAGTGATGGGCAGCATGAAGTTTGTTCTTGAGCTGCTGTCAGTGAATGGAGCTGGAGCTCCAGAGACTCAGCTATTCAATGAAGAGAAGAGGAGTTTAGGAGCTCCTCCGGGTTTCTGCACATACCAGGCTAGACTGCTGGTAAAACCAGAGCTACTGGATCTGCAGTTCAGAGTGACACTCCCTCCTATAGAGACAGACTCCACTGTGGGACTCTGAGTCAGGACAATCTGACCGCTGCATTCTGAAAATAAAAACACAGAACATCAACCCACCGAGTCAATAGCCTCGTCCATTAACTGCATTCCACTGTTTGCTGAGGAAGCACTGATATTAATAATAATTAATAAGAATGATGATTTCTTACCCTGAGCAAAGAGTTCCAGTGTCAAGAGGAGGAGCCCCAGTGAAACCATGCTCTCTGTGTGTCTCAGTGACTGTGAAAGGGCTCAACTGTCAGCTTTAAAACCACTGAGCAATGGAGCAGTGCAGTTATTCTAGCTGTTGTGTAGAGCAGTGAGGCAGGCACAGGTATGCAAAGCACCTTCCTTTATACAAATTCTGTCCAAGGCAGTTGCATGTGATCTGAGCCGTGAGCACTAGTGGGGCTTCATAGGGTTGGGCCACTTTTACTGTTTTCTTCTATTTTTCCCCCAGTCAAAGCTCTCAGTATATTACTGCTGTCTAATTTGTGTGTCTGTCTAAACTGACAATAATGCTTCTGTTTCTGTCATTATTTCAATCCTGTTGTGAATTAAAGGGTATGTAGTGCCCTACCCCTAACCCTAGTGTTATACCTTCCCATGTGTTGCTGCTGCTGTACAAGTAATGGACCTGTCATTGTTCTTGTCATTTTTCTCATTTTGACAGCTTCTTCCTCTTCTGAATGTAACATCTACTTCACTGTCTTTCACAGGCCTTTCCAAGAGGTACCTTGAACTGCTACTAGTGCGTTTTCATGATTTCAATCATGCTAATATTTAACAAGCCAGGGGAAAAGTTAGATCACTCATGTATTGATTTCTTTGTTGATTGATTGATGTGTGTGAAAGGGTGCACACAGTGACTGATCACACTCCATTGCCATGGCAATCCCTGCTCACTGAGAAACACATGGCTTGTATTGACATGTTGTTTTGAGTCTGTGATGTAGGGAATTCAAGTGAATATTATGAATGCTTGGCCACAGGGGTCAGTGTGGCTGGAGCCCCACCAGAGGGAGCTGCCGGGTATGAAAAAGGGGGGAGAGGTCAGGAGACCACCTTCCCCCGCAACAATTTCACTGCAGTTCTGGGGGCTGGAGTCCCCCCAGAAGGAGCTGCCGGCTATAAAGGGGGGAGAGGTCAGGAGACCACCAACCCCAGCAGCTTTTCCGCTGGGAGCTGTCAGTACGTCTGCTGACAGCCGCACCATTGGCAGCATTTCCACTGCCAGTGATAGGGTGGGAGGAGAGATTCGTCCCACTGTCAGCACGTCTGCTGACAGCATGGCCAACCCCTTAAAGTCCCTGTTCTTGGCCCAGGACTTTGAGCGAGACTTTTGGGATTTTAAGGGGGGAGGTGGCCATTGAGACCATGTGTGCGTTGAACAACGCCCCTGTGTGTATTTTGTGTTATCTGTTATGTTTTAATGTTGGTGTATAGTCATTGGTACATGGGATATAAACGGGTCTGTGTAACACGAGTGTTTAAAATGTATATTTGTATTTAGGCACGAGGATTGCACAGCACTTCACGTGCAGGTGACATGTAATAATATGTGAGCACGGGGACTTGCACTTTATTAATTCACGTGCAGTTGTACCGCGACTCCAACTGAATGACTGATTAGCAATCGAGTCTCGGTACAGCTTCATAAAAGCAGCATGTTTTCACTCACTCGGGTTGTGTGTTCGGTGAGTGGAGAACGAGATTGGAGATGGAGGTAATAATAATAATAATAATAGTTAAAAATATCAGCTCACCGTGTTAGTCCGTTTTGTTTGTCTGTTTATTTTGGCTACCAGTGCCGTGTCCTGTGTTTTGTTTGTCTTACAACCTTTTATTTTCTGTCTGTCTGTGCACTATTAAATGCTGAGCGACAGCATTCGCTCAGCTCCACCAAACTCCACCTCTGTCTTTGTTTATTTCCTGGTTCCTGTTTCTGGTCTGACGTCCCCCACTCTAGCCATCTTTGTGACAGCCTGTTTCAGATTTCTATAGTCTTTGTAGAATTCTTTGAAACATATATTAATCTCATCTGGTTTATGTATAGCAGTACCTTTACTTGTTTTAATAGAATGTATCATTTTATTATTTTCTTCTTTTTTTATCTGCCATGCCAGTAACTTTCCTGTTTTATTACCATTTTCATAATAATGATCATTTGTTCTTCCCATAGCAGCCTCTGCTGATTGAGTACAGAGATTATTATACTGCAATCATTTCTGAGACAGTAGATGAAATATTTCAGACAACATCTTTCTTTAAATTTGCAAAAAACTTAATAAGATTTTTGTTTTCATCATAATGTTTAGTCAGTAGAGAAGCAAAGAAAACTTGTATGTAGCATGACCTGCTTTCAAAATCAACCCCTATACCCCCCCACTTAGTGCCCCATACCAGAGAGCAAATAATAGTTAGTTCCCACATACCCTCCCCATTTAAACTAAACGACCCTGCTTTCATTCCTGCTGGGGACTAAGTCTGCATAAAATAAATGCATCCAGTTCCAATGCTGTACTACAAAGCGACTTGGATCTGAATCATTTCAGCATGGTTCAGAGTAATAGTAAGAATAAGAAGAAAGAAGTGTGTCGCCTTCGTAACTATATAACCCGATGCTATTGGAGTTTACATTCAAACAATCCACCAGTTGCAAAAGCATGTCTCTTGTTTCTCACTCATTATCATAGATTCACTATCAAATAATAATCTTACCATTAGGGACAATGCCTGCTTTTTCTTATTTTACAGAATAATTTAAGGTTGCTCATATTAGAGTGAATTTATCTAGATTGACCTCCCTCCACACTTAAATTAATCGCCTACGTAGTTAATGTAGCGGCAGAGGAAGAAGTAAATACAAAATAAACACAATATTCTAATATTCTAAGTGTCTAATAATAATACTGTGGCAGGCTGGCGAGTGGAAAGAGGCCCAGAGACAGACTGCAGTTCAAAAAAAATAACTATTTTATTAGAAAGAAAGACAAAAAGCAAAACTTACAACAATAACAATTTCCAGGCTGGGCAATGCCTTCACTGGATTCAAACTTTCCAAGCAACCAAAAAAAAAACAACCTGCTTCCTCAGCTCCCTCTCCCCAAATGAAAAGCAGAGGCCTCCTTTTATATCAGGTGGCTGGGCGCTGATTGATCGTTAATCAACCTAATCAACTAATCAACCCCAGCCACCTGAACATAATAAACCCAGGCAGGTAGGGGAAGTTAACCCCATCCCTGCCAATTTAAAGGGCAGAGCTTTGCTCTGCCACAAATACTTTAGAAGTATAGTAAAGCAAAGTAAAAAAAAAAACAGCAGTGTGAGTGTCTCTTGTCTTGGGTTACTTATCTGCTGATCGTGGCAACATAGCTGAATGAGTCCAACACAAAAGACTGCTATTTAAAAAACAAATATCAGGGAGACAATCTTCGGCTATACCCCCTCAGGTTGTCAGTTCTTTTCCATCCCCGAACACATTTTTCAGCTTCATGTGTTGAAATGAAGAACCTCTTCGTGCCTTGTACTCCACCCTGAGTTTAGCCGGGTACATCAATGCATATTCCACTCCCTTTTTGTTAAGCTTCCTCTTAACTTGGTCAAACACTTTGCGTTTATTTTGAAGTTCAATGCTGAAATCCGGAAAGAGAAAGATCCTTTTGCCGTTGTAGTAAAGCTCACCTATCTCTCGGGCTAAGCAGAGGAGTCTCTCTTTGTCTCTGAAATTTAAAATTTTCATGATGATGGGTCTCAGTCTATCCACATTCACTGTCTCGCCCCTCGAAGCCCTCCAGAAGACTGACAAGGCGAATGTTTGATCTTCTGCTTCCGTTCTCCTATTTTGTCTTTAAGAGACGATATTTCTTCTTCAGCCATGTCTTGTAGGTTTTCATTGGAGCTTACTCTGTTTTCAACCTCCACTACCTGTTCTGCCAGAGTTGAAAGCAAGCCTTGCATGTTTGTTAGTTTAATTTGTATGTCTGCTGTTTTGGTGTCAATATGTTGGAATAAATCTGATTTCGATTGTTTAATTGCTTTCCACGGCTTTTCTAGAGTTATCCGATCCTGTTCTTCCGTGGTAGTTTTCAGAGGAGATGATGCGGCCTGTACATACGCTGGAGAACGAGATTTATTTTTTGCTGTGGATCTTTTATTTCTTCGCAAATTGCAGTGTGCCATGAAACTTTAGGCTACTCATGTTATATTACACTATTTAAACAGTGGACGTCGAGTATAACTGTAGAATTATTTCAGATAAGGATCCCCAACAACGGAGCTCACAGAAACATGTCTTCATGGTTGGCTGCATCACGTGACCCCCACCCCCTCTCCTTTGCAATATTTGTAGTTAAGAATAAACACGCTCATTAACATTTAAACGTGAATTGCGGGTTTCCATGTGAAACTGGGTGTGGAATTTCTCTTGTGTTTCTTCATTCACATAAGTAAATGAGATTTACCCTATCCCTCTCTTTGGTCGTTTTTTTCAACCACAAACCTGAATTACATGAGAAATTCTACCAAACGTGCAAATGTAAATTGACCCGCATGGAAACCCCATGACTGCCACTGCTTTGGAAACCAGTGACAAGTGATCAGAAAGCAGACTTAACTCTCGCCTGGCAGTCTGTGTGTGAAAGTGGTTACAAATTAAAAACCCAAATCAAGATCAGTGACTTTCTTAAACCAGCTCCCTGCGCCCCTGAACAATGGATATAATATACCGGTAGGTGTGCAAAGTCACTTTGTTAGCTGTCGGCACAGGGATAGATTGCTATGCATACTATTCTGTGTTTCTCACTTACTCTGGAACACTTCGGTCCATGTCTGCATGAATTAAAGGATGTCTGCTGTGTTTACATGAGATACAAGCAAGATCCAGTTGCATGTATAAAGTGAATGGGGGGGGGGGGGGGGGGGGTGGCAATGCAAACATTTGTGATCAAAAGTAAATTGAGCATTGTATACCCTGTATTCTCTATCACTACTAAAACCAATATATTTAAAAAAATACATCCAAGCTAAGCAAAAATCTGTCTACACATCCTAACGAAGAGCAACTTGGAAAAGAGCTGGGATGGTCCTTTCTTGGGTGGTTTTTACTTTATAATGAACTCTTTCTTAAAAAAAAAAAAACATCACGTGTTTAAAGGGGGATTTGGGGTTTTCCTAAACATAATTAAAGTTGTATTCTCTTGCTGTTTAAAAATGCATTTAAAAGTGTGATTAATATAGATTCATTTTTGAATCATCAATACATTTTTTCATCGTTTGACAGCATTCGTCACTTTAAGAAATGGCCGTCTGAGAGTAAAAACTACATGTCCCAGAGCCTCCGCGGCAGAGACAGAATGGGCGGGGACTCCTGGGTATATAAGGAAGCAAGCTGAGAGCATCAAGGCAGCTCGTGGGAGGTTGCCGCAGGGAACAGACTCCAGATCGCGTGGATTAATACTGGAATACTAAAACCTGTTACAAGCTTGAAAGGGGTGTGTGATTCAGGACTGCCGTTGTTAATGGAATTGAGTTTATAGTTAAATCAGCGGGTGAGTAAAATCCCCGAGGTTAATTTGCTAAAGTAGAGGAAAATCAAACAAATAATTATATTACCAGCCAAGTAGGGATCCTGAGAGTGAGGGGTAAGCCTGAAGACATGTGACTCTGTGATTTAATATAAAAGTAACCACACAGACTCATGAGAAATGTAAAAAACAAACAAACAAAAAAAAAACTTTATTTGCTGAACACTATTTCTGTGGGGAAACCAGAAATTCCGCCCTCTTCACACCCGGGAGTTTTTGATCGGACATCTCGGCCACGTAGGAAGCGTCTGACCTTTTGGTATATATATATATATATATATATATATATATATATATATATATATATATATATATATATATATATACCGTGCCTTGCAAAAGTATTCAGACCCTTCCTATGGTGTCCCATTTTGTGAAATTACAAAATGATTCATACACATTTTTTTCCTACTTCAGAGTGTCATGATTGCAAGCTTTAAAGTAACACAATGTGAAAACTGTGAGAGGGTCTGAATACATTTGCAAGGCTCTGCATACAGTTCATTAATATGTATAGAATTAATGTGTTAGATACACAACCTACTCCACACATTCAGAGCAAAAACAAAAAGAAAAAAGTACATAGATAATTAATATGAAATAAAAATGAAAAAGTCATGCTTGCATAAGTATTCAAACCCTTTGCTGTGGCAAACCTAAATTAGTTCAGGTGCACAACATGACCTTAACAAGCCACACAATTAGTTGAATGGCCTCTGTCTGTGTGCAATATTAGTGGTTCTCATGATTTCAGAATAAAAACACCTGTCTCTGTGAGGTTCCTTGGCCAGGAGTGAATTTCAAGCAAACTCAAGCATGAAGACCAAGGAGCTTTCAAAGCAAGTCAGGGATAAAGTCATTGAAAAGCACAGATCAGGAGAAGGGTATCGAAGTCCTTGAATGGAATCACCCAGACACTACTTAGATCAGGCCATCCTTAAAAACTGAGCAGCCAGGCAAGGAGGAAACTGGTGAGAGAATACCACCGTGAGGCCAATGACAACTTTGAAAGAGCTACAGAGTTCAATGGCTGGGAGAAAATGCATCAGTCAACAACATCCAGAACACTTCACAAAAGTATCCTGTATGGCAGGGTTGCAAGAAGGAAGCCATTACAAAAAATAAGCCATCTCAAAGCCCGCATGGAGTTTGCAACAAAGCACCTGAGTGATCTTGCAAAAATGTGGCAAAAGGTGTTGTGGTCAGACAAGACCAAATTGGAACTTTTTGGTTAAATGCCAAGCATTACGTTTTGCACAGACCTAACAGCACATCTTCCTGTCAACACCATCCTACAGTCAAAGATGGTGGTGGCAGCATTATGCTATGGGGATGCTTCTCCTCAGAAGGGACTGGAAAGCTTGTTAGAACTGAAGAAAAATTGGATGGAGCAAAGTGCAGGCAAATACTAGAGGAAAACTTGTTTCAGTCTGCTAAAGACTTAAAACTGGACGAAAACTCACCTTTCAGCAGGACAATGATCCAAAGCACAAGGCCAAAGCTACACTGGAGTGGATTAAGAATAAGAAATTGAATGTCCTTGAATAGCCCAGTCAAAGTCCTGACTTGAATCCTATTGAGAATCTGTAGAAAGACTTGAAAACTGCTACCCTTAAGCGATCCCCAAGCAACTTGAGAGAGCTTGAGCAAATCTGCCAAGAAGAGTGGGCACAAATTGTGCAAAGTTGGTAGAGACTTAACCAAAAAGACTTGCGGCTCTAATTGCTGCCAAAGGTGCTTCCACCAAATAGTGAGTTGACGGGTCTGAATACTTATGCAATCAACATATTTCAGTTTTTTTCTCTTTAGTTTTTGCTGACAGTTACTGTAACTTATCTTACCCCCAAGTTTTAAATAAAATATTAAGTTTAAAAAAATGTGTATGCATCATTTTGTAATTTCACAAAACGTGACACCATAGGAAGGGTCTGAATACTTTTGCAAGGCACTGTACATATGCATGCCAGTGCTAAAGGGTGGTATACTAACACATTTTAATACTGAAAAAACATTATTCTCCTTGTTATTGGTGTTATGAACTTAGGCCAATATAAAACATTTGTAAAGCATTAATCTCTTCATAAAAGACTATATTCATGTCCTTTGCATTTCTCGGTCATGGTACAGACACATAGTGTCTTGAAGTAACATCCTGTCCTTGGTGTATGATAATGGAAGAAAATAGGTAATTCCTGTTGTCCACCTGTGTTTTCCATGTTCCACTGGAAGCATTAGTAGACTGTGAATGGTCATGCCATTGATATTGTAAGCTGCAACTCCAGTGGGTGCTGTGATTGCCATTTCTTTTCCTAGGCTTTGTCTCACTCATGCAGTGACAGTTTGAATGAGAAAAGTCTTCCCTGTGAGTCCAGTGCCACTCATGGCGGATGGGGGCGATTGTTTCAGTTTGTTGTTGCAAAGTTTTGGCAATGTGGTCAAACCCTCTCTGCTGATCTTTATTAAGGCACTTGAGCATGTCTTCTACATTTGGTAGAAGAGGTTATGCCGCCATATCTCTAAATTCAGCCATTGCCTCTGCAGCCTGCAGAGGAGCAAAATAAACTTGATTTTCAGGACCTTCTGTTTCAAGCTCATTGTCCTCTTCAGTTCTCTATTTCCTTTTGTTTTTCATCTACTAGTTGAGTTAACTCCTCATCAACTGTAGCTATTTGTTATAGTTGGTCATGAAAGGCCATAGCTTTTTGTTGGGTATCCCCACAAGCATGGAAGGCTTCCACACAGGAATGGAACCCTTCAGGAAGAACATCTGTTCTGTCTTTCCATGCCTTGAGAAGTAGGAGGATAGCATATGTGGTTCTCTGGGTAGTCTTGTACACTGTAGTGCTAATGATTCATTAAGTAGGGCGTGCTTATCTTTTTCATGTATCCAAAGGGAAACATTTGGTCTTCTCTGTCACCACATCATGCCATGCAATGAATTCATAGAAGCTTATGCAAAGCCTGCAGACTTTTTGGATAGTATGAGTCAATCCAGGAAGGAAAGTATATGTAGGTTGAGTCGGGATTTTCTTTTGCTAGTATGTCAGTGTGTTCCTTGGATTTCACCCAGTGGCTAGAAACCTTTGATACATCAATCCACTTGATGGTTGTCTGTGGATCTGTGCCAGAGAGGTGAGCCTAGGAGATTGTCTGCTGCTTCAAGTGCATCACATTCTCTGTTGGACAAACTGCGGAGCGCAACATTTCACAGCCTGCTGGCCAGAGACTTGTTTGAGTTGATGTCATTCATGATGCCAAGAGCAAAACTCTTCTCAGGTTTTGAGAGTTATTTTGTAATGCAGCAGTTGTAGATGTAGATTGTTCAACAATTAACTGAATATCCATATTGCTTTCCCAAGCTAGCAAAATGGCTGGATTGTAGTCATTGGTTCTGACTTCTGTGCTTTCTGGCCAGCAATGGCTTCAGCCACATCTCAGATTGTTCTTTTCTGGGAAATCCAAAGCTACAAACTATCACCACCTTGTTTTTGATTTTCTAGGATTTCAGACAGTACTTGTTGCATTTATGCTGCTGCCATTTCAAGACACGGTCTCTGAGTACAGGTGCTTTCAGGTCATTTGGAATGGTACAGGCTACATTTTAATTAAAGTAATGTGCAATTTGTGAGTTGGGGGAAACTCCAATAAGTGGTGTATCTTCCACCCAAAGAAGCATGTGGAAGTGCTGCATTCCACGACCCTGGTGCGTTCTGTGCCAAAAGTAATGTGTAACTTTCCACAGAGGGCTATTTGGGGATGTGATAAAATTCAAGATTGCAAGAAACTTATTATGCGTGAACCGAGATGCACTGACAGGATCTTGTGCAGCAAGTTCACTGATGGGCATGTTTGTAAACCATGGTCCATCCACCTCCTTTACAGCGCCTATAGAAGGTCTACACCCCCTTGAACTTTTTTCACATTTTGTTGTGCCAGTGCTCCAGAGTTTCATGCAATTAAATGAGGATTTTTTTTTCTACTTATCTACACACCATACTCCACACTGTTAAGGGGAAAAAAGTTTTTATTGAGAAAAAATATATATATATATATATATATATATATATATATATATATATATATATATATATATATATATATATATATATATAGAAATACAAAACTGAAAGATCATAATTGGATAAGTCTCCACCCCCCTGAGTTAATACTTGGTGGAAGCACCTTTGGCAGCAATTACAGCTGTGAGTCTGTTGGGATAGGTCTCTACCAACTTTGCACACTGAGATTTGGCAATATTTGACCATTCTTCTTTACAAAACTGTTCAAGCTCTGTCAAGTTCCATGGGGAGTGTTGATGGACAGCAATCTTCAAGTCATGCCACAAATTTCCGATTGGATTTAGGTCAGAGCTCTGACTGGGCCACTCAAGGACATTTACCTTTTTGTTCCTTAGCCACTCCAGTGTAGCTTTGGCTGTGTGCTTTGGGTAATTGTCATGCTGAAAAGTGAACTTCCGTCCCAGTTTCAGCTTTCTTGCAGAGGGCAGCAGGTTTTCCTCAAGGACTTCTCTGTACTTTGCTCCATTAATTTTCCCTTCTAACCTGACAAGTGCCCCAGTCCCTGTCGATGAGAAACATCCCCA